>NW_007727246.1:70912-93064 GCF_000696425.1 Galeopterus variegatus
CCCATCGCCGGCCCCCGGTACGGGCGCGACACCGAGGGTTGCGATCCCGTTACCGGTCACGAAAAAAGACAAAAAAAGGAAAGAAAAAAAAAAGAAGGAACCACCAGATAGCAAATGGGGTGGAGTGGGTTCAAGGGGTGGACTGTAATGGGTGCTGTAGGGCTCACCCAGGTTCCCTCTTCAGGAGCAATACCATATCAGCTGCTGAAGGCTCACAGCTGTGTTCCTCATTGGAAATTGCTCTCAGCCATATGGAACTGCCTAGCTCAAGGTTACCATCTTTTCTCAGGGGCCAGCCCATTCCAAAAGTGTGACTGGCTTCTACCTCTCACTCTTTCAAAAACTGAAAACTTTTTTTTGCTAATGAATTAAAAGGTCCCTTTTTCAAATAGGTTTTTGAGTAGATATTTCAAGGTTTAGCAAAGAAGTGGGGTATAGTGGGGGAAGTGGTCATCTCTCTACCCAAGCTTGAATTGAAAGCCCACATGGGCAGATTTCCAGCTTTGTAGGATCCACCTCTACAGCTGTACATCTCCACTCCAGTCCAGCAGCCTTGCTAGTTCTGGTTCTCCAAACAAGATCTTCTGTCCTCTTCCTCCTTCCTTTCTTTTTTTTTTTTTTTTGTCTTTTGTCTTTTTTCCATGTCCGGCAACGGATCGCAACCCTTAGTGTTGCCCCCGTACCGGACCGGGGACCGGCAACGGGATCGCAAGCCTCGGTGTTGCTCCCGCGCCTCGCTCAGCCAGTGAGCGGGAGCCGGTCTGTATGTGGGATCCGAACCCTTGGACGGGAGCGCCGCCGCGCTTCCCAAGCGGCGCACTATCCAGTGCGCCACCGGGCTGGCCCCCTCCTTCCTTTCTTCATACCCAAATCCTGACTCTGAGGGGTTTGATCCTGACCTCATGTATTTGATCTTCCTCCTTTCCCTAAACTTTATCATTTCTGCAGTTTGCTGAGTTAGTATGTCTGTTTTCTTGCTCTGTCTTCCAGAGGCTTCCTTCTTAGGGGTTAAACATCAAGTGGCTCCTAAATGTACCTGGAGTTTAGAATCCTCCCTCCCTTGCAGGAAGAAGGTTTTAGAATGACAATGGTACAGGGGTACAGCATAGCTCTCAGCTGTGGCTGGGCCCTTTTTCAAAACATGTGTGTGGTTCAGTTCCCAAGGTACATGCCCCTTAAAGTCACTGTGCTCATACCCCAGTGTCTGATGAGGACTGACAGTCTTAGAACTACCTAGATGCCTTTTTCTTTTCCTGTAAATGACTCCTGTGATTCAATCTACTGGCATAGCATAGGAAGCCAAAGAGCCCCGAGCTCAGAGAGATAATTATTGAAAAGCTAGAGCTCATTCCCTCCTTAGTGCATGTTATGAATGCCCTATCTTTAAGTAACTTAATTAGCTGAAATCCAATGAGCTTAATTGATATATTAGAAAAATAATCACTAATATGATTGCTTACAGCTTGTGTAGAAAGCCTAACTCGGTTCCCTTTGAACTATAATTAATTTTGGTTTGTTGTGAAATAAGACTATTTTTTTTTCCTTTTTGTCTTTTTTCGTGGCCGGCAACGGATCGCAACCCTCAGTGTCGCGCCCGTACCGGACCAGGACCGGCAACCGGATTGCAACCCTCGGCGTTGCCCCCGCACCTCGCTCAGCCAGTGAGCGGCCTGTCTGTATGTGGGATCTGAACCCTTGGCGGGAGCGCCACTGCGCTTCCCAAGTGGTGCACTATAGCAGTGCGCCACTGGGCCGGCCCAAAATGAGACTATATTTTGAGTACATCATAATACATTTGAGATCTGAAGATGTATCATGTGGCTGCAATTAGGTATGCCAGGGGGCGCTATAGCTCAAGGTTTATGTTTTACTTTTAAGTCATAGTTCAGGAGAAAATTTTGAATGGGGTTATCCCAGAATTTTGATTTTTTAGCATAAAATATTGTCTTTTATAGGTTTTGTCTTTTCTTTGCACACTTCCCATTTTTTCTCTTTATCTACTATTCACCATTGTCCCATCTTTTCCTCTCCCTTTCACTCTACGCTACCTCTTTTATTTTTTTTTAATGTTTTAATGTTTTAATAGTTTCTCCCTTCATTTAACTTTTCTCTAAATCCAGGCTGAAACTTTTCTTTTTTTAAATGACATATATATGCTAATTATTGTAGAGTAGGAAATACCCAAGGTATCAAGAAAGCACACATGCTGAAAATTATATCCATCAACATGCCAGGAATAACATTTTCTGAGCCAAAAATTGGGGTATATGTCCTGATAAGTATGAGGGTACTTTTCAGAGCAGCAGGATAAAATTTTTGGAACTGAGACTGTACAATAAAATTTATGTCCCATAGTCACGTTACCTGTGTAGTGTGAAGAGGATCTCAAATGCTCAAGAGTAACTCACCATATAGCCTGCGATGGCGTTTCTTCACTTTTTGGACCTAAACTTCCTAACATTAGTATTCTCCCTCTGTATTATACAATAAAAATAAGTGTATTACATCCACAAAGCCCTTATTAAATTGCATATATTTACCTGGGCAAGAAGGGACCTTTTTTGGTTTCCTCATCAGTTCATTGGCATAAATTGGTTTATAATGCCGTCTTGAAAGGTTCAGTGAGCCTCACTGGAGGATAGAACTAATGTATATTAATTGGGAAAACAGAGAAAATAGGGGTGCATGGCAGCAGATGACAAGGCTAGGCAGAGTGGGGTGCCTAACCACAAAAGCAGGAGTGAGGAAAGAAATGTAACCATGGGATGGGACAGGCCTGGTCCCAGAGAACATGTCACTGCTTACCTGGTCAAGTAGCAAGAAAGAGGGTTATTTGTTTTTTTTCCTTTTTGCCCTCTCTATTTCCACCCTAACACCTTCATCTTCTGTCCTCCTTATCTGTTAGCTCTCTGTTTTAGAAAAAGAAGTCATGGCTTCACAGAATGATAGAGCTGGAGAGGGGACTCCAGAGGCATCTCTTCCAATCTCTTGAATGAAGGAACAGTTCATGAACCTGGAGCCCAGCGAAGTACAGTAACTTGCCCTGCTGTGAAGTAGCAGAGCACATGTGAATATCACCAAGGATCAAGGCTCCTTCATCAACACTAAGCTGCTTCTCTCAGGAAGAATTTTTAGGACAGTGAGAAAAATGGTAATGAAACAGTACACCCTGTCAGGAGAGACAAGAGGAGAGAGAACGGGTGGCTTAGAGAAGAAAGGTAATAGGAAGAAGAAAATAGAGTAAGAGAAAGGGAGAAAAAGAAAGACAGATGGACAAGTAGAAGCATAGGGTATTATGAGCTATAGTGATACCACCTTCTAGTTAACCTCTGCTGAGCTAAACCATTTAATATAATGCTGAGGATTCCACTCCTAGGTATTTACCCAAGAGAAATGAAAGTAAGTCCACAAAAAGCCTTGTACATGTGTCCATAGCAACTTTACATATAATACTAAAAAACTGGAAACAGACCAGCTGTCCACTAAAAGGAGAGTGAATAAACCAACTGTAATATATCCATACAATAGAATACTGGTCAGCAGTACTATTAATACACCCACGAACATGGATGAATCTCACAGACATCATGCTGAGCAAAGAAAACCACACACAAAAGAGTACATGCACTATGGTTCCAATTATATGAAGTTTTAGAACAGACTAAATGAATCTGTGGTGGAAAATAGTCAGAACAGTGATTACCTGGGGGAGGTGGGATGTGGGGGGTGGTTGATGGTGGTAGGGATTAACTGGGAAAAGGCATACGGGGAACTTTCTGGAATAATGGTAATACTCTATATCTTGATAAGGTTTGGGTTACACAAATGGGTGCATTTAACAAAACTCAAGGGAAAGTAAGCTAAGAACTGTATATTTTATTGTGTGTAAATTTTATTTCAAGGGGGAAAAAGCACCACAAAAAAATACTTAATTCAGCTGGCTGGTTAACTCAGTTGGTTAGAGGGTGGTGCTGGTAACACCTAGGTCCAGGTTCTGATTCTTGCACCTGCCAGACGCCAAAAAAAAAAAAAAATTCTAAACACTCGTTAACGATATGCATGCTCAAGTGTTTAGGGCTGAAACAACTTACTTTGAAATGCAACAAAAAAATAAGATGGATTGATGGATGGAGAGATGAAAGATACGGGATAAAGCAAGTATAGTAGAATATTAATGTATAGTCTAGATGGTGGGTATATGGGTGTTCACTATAAAATTCTCTCAATTTTTCTGTGTGTTTGAAATTTTTTTGAACAATTTTTCTGAAAAATTTTCTGAGAAATTTTCAAAGAATTCTCTCAATTTTTCTGTGTGTTTTTCTTTTGCAGATAAACAGACATGACTTAGGATTTGCAGAGGAGGTTCTAGAGCTTGTGAACCAAAACTTCCAAGTTCCTCTTCCTGTCTTTTTTGCATTCCTTTCTACCCGCATTTTCTGCTTTTCTCATAGTCTTTCCTACTAGTAATCAAATTTGTGATTGGTACAACTTTAATATCTTATCAACTGTCATAATTCTGGGTCATTCACTTTTGCAACTGATTTTGCGCTACATCAACTTTTGCTCCCATCAAATAATCAGTTCTAAGAGATGGTGTAAGAAATGACTGTGCAAACCTGAACCTGAGCTGACCAGTGCTGAGTTCTGATGGGAAGAATCACATTGTGGTTTGGAGTGCTAAGACTTGGGACTTTCAGTGATAAAACTGGGATGAGTCAGTCACCCTAACATTGGCAGTTGACAACTCACACTCACGAGCCTTCAAGTTTATTTCTAAACTATGACAGTAAATTAATTCAATGGATTTTACATTTACTTAGAATAGATTTGTTTTAAGTTGTAAATATCTGATCGTAACACCCTAAAACACAAAGTCTCTTATCAAAAATTGGCTGAAAACCCACATATATTTATGATACAGTTGATGGGAACCAAATGTGTAAATGAAGCAAAAACACGCAGTCTGGCCTAAGGCCTGTGCAAGACCCCAGGCACCACCTGGGGTGATGTGGGGTAACAGCCAAGACTCTTCCCTTGGACTGTTACTGTCCTTGTGCACGTCTCTGCTAAGAAAGGAAATACACCTTTCCTTTTATTAGTACTTTTCTTCTTCATTGAGAATTAAGGTCATGGTTTTGATTGCTATGAATCAAATGTAAAAAGCAGCTCTGAGTGCACAATGGCTGACTAGAGGCATCTGGCACTTATCCAGTAGCATCTCTACTGGGTCACTCAGCTACCAGGGTTATATAACTCTTCCCTACCAAGCATGCCCAACCACTGGATTTGCATAATCCAGCCCCCTGAGTTCTCAATTTCCTCATGTTGGTGCTGAAAATAGGTCTAACTAGCAATAGTGATTTTCCTGGAGGGGAGGGCCCAGAAAAGGAGCCTGAAACCTTGGGGAATGGCTTGTCACCCAGAGGCCTGTCCTATAACCTGAGCTCAGGGAAACTGACCACCTCCTTCTCATTCCCGGCTCAGGGATTTCTTTCCCTTAGTCTTAAGAGAAGCTGATGGATGAAGGTCCATCCTCTGCAGCTGCTTCAGGCTGACGGGGACTGGAGGCCCCGCCTATCTGGGAATAGAAATCTCTGAATTCCTGATCTAGGGGCCTAGCTCAGCTTCAGGCAGTCGGGTCGGTACAGGGCAGAAGCTGCGTAGAGCCATCATCTTTACCTGAAACTGTTGATGAGACGAATTTAACAAGAAGGTTAAAGATACAGGAACCGTGTGGGAGTAAAACAAAAACAAAGAACAAATAAACAAATAATAAGTTGAACTGTTAAAAGGAGAGAGAAGAACTGTGGTTACTAGAGGCAGGGAAGAGTCAAGAGGGAAGGGGGGATAGTGAGAGGCTGGTTAATGGATACAAAATTACAGTCAGATAGAAAAAATAAGTTCCATTGGTGTACAGTCGAGCCAGGAATCTATAATTAACAATGATTTACTGCATGTTATTAAATAACTAGAAGAGAAGAGATCAAATGTTCACATCACAAAGAAATGATAAAGTTTTGCAGGGACGAAACTGATTGGATCATCACACATTGTATACATGTATTGAAATATAACTGTGCACCCCATAAATATGTACAATCAATATGCTTCAATAAAAAATTAAATTAAAAAAACAAATGTAAAAAGCATCCTCTTTTATTTACAATCAAACTCATATAGCCAGTTATGTGTATTGTATATATTCAGTAAGTAGTCAATGGATGACAGAATTCATTGCAAGCAGATAATAGGTCTCACCATTCAATTCCTGTTTAAAACATAACCCTACCATCTAAGAAAAAGAACTCCATAATATGAGGAGGCACTTTTCCTATGGGTTATGGTAACAAGTAATAGTCGTGTTAAAATATCCAGCCTCTTGACTTAAATATGGAAAGTAAAAAAAACAATTTGAAGCAATTTCTAGATGCTACTGTACTTTCCCCAAGATGACATGAACACTTTCTTCCCAATAGAAGTCCAATAAAACCTTTATATGTAGAAAATGTAAGGCAAATCCCCAGCCACCTGAATGTCTGGTGTGCCTAAAACATTCACCTGCCCTGACACACTTGACATGGGAGAGCAGGATGGTAATGTAAATGAGAATCACCTAGCACTTTGCTTGTAGCTCTTCTGAGGAACTTACCACATTTGGCTTCTCACCCATCACTCCCTGAACACGTGATGTTCCTCTGTGCGTATGAGTTTTGCACATGCTGTGCCTTCTACCTAGAAAGCCTGTCCACCTTTTATACACTTTGCAAATCCCCAGTCATCCTTGAAGACTTATCTTAAATGTTACCTCCTCCGCGAAGCCTTCCTGGCTTGTGCAAGCAGAATTGGGTGCTTTCTCTTCTTTTTTTTTTTTTGGTCTTTTTGTCTTTTTCCGTGTCTGGCAACGGATTGCAACCCTCAGTGTTGCCCCCGTACCGGACCGGGGACCGGCAACGGGATCGCAACCCTTGGTGTTGCTCCCGCGCCTCGCTCAGCCAGTGAGCGGGAACCGGTCTGTATGTGGGATCCGAACCCTCGGGCGGGAGCGCCGCCGCGCTTCCTAAGCGGTGCACTATCCAGTGCGCCACCGGGCCGGCCCTGCTTTCTCTTCTGATCCTCTAAATTTCTTGAACATTCCACTCTTGTAACACATAACATCCTGATTGTTTGTTTACATGTCTTTCTCTACACTGAACTGCGAGTCCACAAATGTGCTCGCGGTAGACATGACGGCCAGGAAGCGTGGAATGAATGATTATATCTATTTGTATTTGTCCTGTTCCTCTGACTCCTCAATTATACAGTTCAGGACTGCAGGTACAGGTTTTTCCTACTCATTTCATATACCCTACAAGGAATAAGACACTGTCTTGTAAGTAACAGGCAAAAATAAAGAGTCTAGTGAATGCCATAGCATTAGCCATATTTGGAAAATTGGCAAAAATGTATTTCAACTTCTCTTATGCTATGTTAACCCAGATTGTGTAATATCTTTCACTCCAAAAAGGAAAGAATGGCAATCACTAAGGAATTTTCCTTATTTATGTAAAGAATAAGAGGAGTCTAAGATCCAGACCACTCATGGCTTTCAAAGTCCCATACTCTGTACTGATAAACTGGAGGTGTCTAAACTTTCAGGGCCACAGAAACAATTTCCCCACCAAATCACACAGATATAGAGCTGAGGTTGAAAGCCCAACCCACAAACCTCTTTTGCTTACACAGTGTTTTTGTGTTTTTAAATTAGTTGCCAATATGGGAAGAGTGGATGATTTCACATGAAAATTCAGATGACCAGCTTCTCTTGGAAAATCATAGCTAGACAATACTAGGACCCCATTGCCCTGCAGCCGTGATCAGCTGAGCTGAGTAACTTCGGTGCACACCCAATGGGGTGTGGACTCTGCAGGGCCATGGCTGCCGGTTTCGCTCATTTGCTTTGCCTTCCTCGCCTGAGAAGTGTCTGAGCACATGCCTGCTGGTGCGCAGGAAACCTCAGGCAGATGCCCAGCGTGCCAGCCTGGGGCTGTCTACGGACCCAGACTCAAGGCTTTGGTGGATCATCCTAGTCTTCGGCCAGACCCCGTGGGGAACTTGTGCAAGTCACTGTCCCGCCAGTCCTCAATTCTCTCATAAACCAACTGAAGATACACAAAAGAGTTCACAATAATTTATTTCTTAAAATGCCAATAAAGTCAAAAGCTCTCAGTCTTCATCCAAACACCTAGTCCTGCCCATTTGCCCCTAAAAACGAAGATTTTTTTAAATGTTATCATTTTTTAATGACACTGATCCTTATTCCCAAAGGCATTAGGAGGTCACCAGTGATCTCCTAAGTACTTAATAATCCCCTGTCTTTTCTCCACACTCTCCTTTAGTGTTGAAAACTACTATCACTCCTTCCTTCTTGAATCTTCTCCCTGCTTTGCTTTCATAAATTTCTATTTTCTGGGTGGCCTGCCCCTCTCTGACTACTCCTGCATTTTCTTCCTTTTCTCTTTTACCAAAAGTAGAAATCCCCTAATATTCTTTAAGTCCTCAAATTTCTTTTCCTATTGCTACTTTCTTTTTCAGAAAACATATCCACTACCATGGCTTTAGCCACAAGTGCTATGTAGTTAACTTCTCTCTTAAGCCCCAATCCCACATTATCAATTAACTTTCACTATACCTTCCCTGACTCAGTATTGGCATGTCCAAAAATAAAATGCCCAAATCCAAACTCACAGGAGTAGATATCCACTGTTCCTGTCTGCCCTGCATTTCTATTTTCACTGGAGATCTACTGGGACTGTCAATCAATGCTTCCAACCTGGTCTGAATGGGAAACAATGTGAACCAAGGCTTTGCCAATCAGTAGTACCCCATCTTCCTGTCCAGAATGATGGGGCCAAGGAATAAGCAACCAACCTACACAGGATTTGGCTTTTGGATACCAGGAAGGAGTAACTAGGTCTCTCTTCTTCTTAGATCATGAACTGCAAAGATGGTGCCGCCACCTTCCCTGGCCACACGGAAGATGCAGAGAAAAAGCAGGAGAAGCAGAATCGAGATGCACAGAGAAAGGTAGATGCTGATAACAGCCTCTGAGCACCTAGAACCAGGCACATCTAAAGCCAGCTGCACCCCCTTGGATTTCACCATCATATCAGCTAATAAAGTCCATTCTTTCTTAAGCTGGTTTGAATTGGATTGCTGTCACTCATCATCAAAAGAGTACTCTTTCTGAGGCCACTGGAGGTGGGAAGAGGGTGGGGGTTAGTGAGAAATTGGTAAAGGGCCACAGAAAATGATTACATTGTGTAATGTTGAATATACTAATCATCCTGATTTGAGCATCACATACTGCACACAGGTATCGATATATGACACTGTACCCCACAGATGTGTACAATCAATTAGGTTTCAATAAATTTAAAAAAATTAATTTAAAAACAGAAAAAAGAAAATTCCGACTTAGCTAATTTGGCGCCATTAAAAAAATAAAATAAAATAAAATAAAGAGTTCTCTTTTATTACCCCATTCCCCTAGTTAACAGGTTAGAAAATCTAAGACATGTTTAATTCTCTTGTGTCCTCTCCCCTCCTCCAACAATCAATGTGTGACCAAGCCTTGTGAATCCATTTCTATAACAGTCACCACATCCCTGGTCTCTTCTCAACTCTCATTGCTACTATTCAAGCTAATAAATAGCCTCATTTACTTTTCTAAAGACTTTTGCAGCAGCCTACTACCTGGTCTCCCAGACCCTACCAACCCCCCATATCACTGTTAGACCAATTTTCCTGAAGCCTGCGTCTAATTACATAATTCCCCTCTTTAAAAAGGTACCCATTGCTTCCAAAATACGAAGAGATGCCTATATTCATTTGCTGGGTGCTGCCATAACGAAGTACCACAGACTGGGTGATTTAAATGACAGAAATTTATTTTCTCACATTTCTGGAGTCTGGAAGTCTGAGGTCGAGACGTTGGCAGTGCTGGTTTCTTCTGAGGCCTCTTCTCCTTGGCTTGTGGACGGCTGCCTTCTCCCTATGTCTTCACACAGTCTTCCCTCCATATCTGGCTGTGTCCTAGTCTCCTCTTCTTATAAGGACACCAGTCATACTGGATTAGAGCCCACCCTAATGACCTCATTTTAACTAAATTACCTCCTTAAAGACCCTATCTCCAAATGCAGTCACATTCTGAGGATGGGGAGTTATGACTTCAATATATGAATTGGCGGGGGATGGGGGGACATAATTCAGCCCATAACAGTTCCTCATCCAGATTTCTTAATATGACTCCAAATCAACAATCTTTAACTTTAGCAGCCTTATCTCTTACTCCTACTCTTCACTAGGCTCTAGAAAACTGTTTTTAGATAGTCGCTGAAAGAGTTCTGTATTTCCTGTCTCTGAGCCGTCGCTCAAGCTGCTCCTCCTGCCTGGAATGTGCATTCCTCTTCCCAGCCCCATCTCTTGTCTCCGTCTATCAGAACACTTTCCATCCTTCAAAGTCCCTCACAAATGCCCTCTCCTCTAAACTTTCCTGCTTTACTGATGGGACTTACTCTCTCATTCCTCTTGAGCAGGCATCTGTTGCTTTGCCCTGCATTCCTACATTCCTTTGCCTCCTCCTTGCCTTAGGAATACAGCTTCGCTCCCCTTCTGTACAGCTCTAGTGGAGCTTCCAGAGAGAGAACTCCTGGCCATGGGTGTGGTCATGTGGTCTTGGGCTCAGCCGGTCAGATCCTATCTTCTGGGGATTTGCTCCTGAGTGAAACACCAGACAGGAGATGACTGGAACTGAGTTGTTTGATCACAGCGCATTATATGGTTCTTGAGTCTCTTCTGCAACCATCACTGCTGCCCTGGTTCCTGTCATTCTCAAAGCATCTAGTAAGCTCTTTTTTCTAGTCATAGTCAGTGAGCTACCCAGAATCTCTTCAACAAACCCATTACTTTTTTCCAACTTAAGTTAACCAGTGCTCATTTCTTTAACGTGCAACCAAAGATCCCTACTGATATACTTTGAATCCCCAGAGCACAATACTTATTCATCTCATAACACACCCTATTTCTGCCTTGTATGGAATAACTTCCACAGTTTTCCCCACATTTTTTTCCCCTTGCTCTTCCCCACATTCAAGCAGCTGGTCCACTTTGTGCTCACTGCTTTAGAGGGATGTGATAGAGCAGAGAGAGAAAAAAGAAGTTTCTGAGTAACAGAAATGGCTCACGGCATAGACAAAAGATCAGAAGCAAAGATTATTTGTAATTGTAGGATTTTCCACCTCACCTGTCCAATCTTCCCAGACCAGAGGATTCTGAGGGTTAGAAGTAAGAATGTACTAGGAAGTTAGAAAAAGGCAAGGGTGGGAAGAAAAAAACCTGGTTATTTGCAAATAGGATAACCAGTACAAACGTAGGCATGCCCATGCACAGAAACAGTCACAGGAGACATAGACAGATAGGGAGTTCTGCCCCCAGGATGGGCACCATTCGGTTGGGCTGATGAGCTTCCACCAGCTAAGGTGCCAATCAACAGAGACTACCAGGGCTCAACCAATGGCCAAACATGAATCCAGCTGGGAGGACTTAACCCCCCAGGAATGTAACTGTCAGTGCTCTTGAGCCACTCTCTCTCACTCAACCCTGCTCCATCCTCTCTGGAGTGTGTTCCCTCTTCACTAAATAAAACTGCTCTTTGCTTTTCACCTCTGGTGTGTCTCATCCAATTCTTTGTTCGAGACACCAAGAACCTGGACTTAGCTAGTGGAACCTGCAATTTCCTGTTTCCCTTAACAAGAACATGGAAGCAAAGGCAGAGAACCAAAATGTCATTGTTCCTGGAGGGAAGAGGTATTTTGTCCTGTGCCTCAGGTAGAATCCTAGGGAGGTAGCAAGACTCCTTTAAAAAAAATGATGAGTGGTGTGTTCTAGCATATTGTGAAGAGACACACTGATTACCAGCAACCCGGAAAAACGTAGAAGTATCAGAGAGAATTAAAATGTAGGTCTTGAAGTGACCTTGCAAACAAAATGAGGATGTCCCAGTGGCTGCCTTCACGAACCAATAATGCAGAACCACAAGGGCAGTAATGTCTCAGCAGATGGTGCTGACAGATGACATTGAGGACCATACAGTCACCTCCTCCTGATGTCTTCAGATTATGCAAGCCCCTAGAATTAGTCATAAAATGAAATGAAATGAAAGATAGCAAAACTCATAACCTGCAGCAAGAAACAGACAACATACAATGATGCAAAAAAATGGTGGGACCCCTAACTGAGTTTATTCTAACCTGGTAAAAAATAGAGCTCAAAACATAAATTAATTTGTTAAAGAAAAACATAGAAAGAAACTGTTCTTTCTTATCTGGGTTGAATACTAAGATTTATGCCCGTGATGTATTTATTTCTATACTGGTCTTATTCGTCCTGTTACACTATGACAGAGAAAGGACTGTCACTGTCTTTCCTTAATTTAACTGCCATCACAGTAACTTATGCAGAGCAGACACTTAATAACTATGTCTTTAAGTTGAGCTAAATTGGATCAAGTACAAAATGGGAAATTTACAGCAGAGTTGCATTACCAATGTCAATGAGAAGTTTATTCTTAATTTATGGGAAGGGTCCTGAATATCTTGCATATTTTCATGAGAAAATGAAAGAGTTGCATCAATGGTCTAGAAACATCAATGGAATTTGCTTCTCCAACACAGTGAGGGTTGTTTGACCTTAGTGATTAGAAGGATTCTTTTGTAAAATTGAATCACAGAATTTGAGAACTGGAAGGGATATTAACCATCATCTAGTTGACACTCTCACTCATAAGCGGGGAAAAATACCTGAAGCCCAGAGATATATGGCAGTTACCCAAAGTAAGACAAGTCAATGAGAGAGCCAGAGCAAGAATCTGCATCCCCTCCCCATTTTCCCCACCTAGCTGAGAGTTCATAACCTACCCCCTTCCACCCTCTCTCCTAAATTCCTTCTCCAGCCACAGTGATCATTTCACTCTTGGTTCTTAAAACATAACATATTCTTCCTCACCTGGGCCTTCTCACCCATGGGCCTTCACAATGGTGGTCGCTCTGCCAGAAACACCCCTTCCTTACCTTACCTCAAACCTTCACCTAACTGGGTTGTGCCAGTGCCTCCTTATCCTTCAGGTCTCAGCTAAATGTCCCTTGCTCTCAGAAGGATACCCTCAATATCCTTTATCCTCCCGAATTAGAGAATGCCTCATCCTCTCACTGGGCTTAGTCATTGTACGTTGTCTGTTTCTTGCTGTAGGTTATGAGTTTTGCTATCTTTTTTATTTTATTTTATTTTATTTTATTTATTTTATTTTATTTTATTTTATTTTAATTTATTTTATTTTTTTTTATTTTATTTTATTTTATTTTATTTTATTTTATTTTATTTTATTTTATTTTATTTTATTTTATTTTATTTTATTTTATTTTATTTTATTTTATTTTATTTTATTTTATTTTATTTTATTTTATTTTATTTTATTTTATTTTATTTTATTTTATTTTATTTTATTTTATTTTATTTTATTTTATTTTATTTTATTTTATTTTATTTTATTTTATTTTATTTTATTTTATTTTATTTTATTTTATTTTATTTTATTTTATTTTATTTTATTTTATTTTATTTTATTTTATTTTATTTTATTTTATTTTATTTTATTTTTTATTTTTTATTGCCTGCCTCCACACTAGAGCATAAGGTCTTTGGGAGCAGGGACTTCATGTGTTTCCCTGCTGTATACCAGGAACCTAGAAGAAGAGTGTCTGGCACATAGGGGGTGCTCAATAAATATCTGTTGAATGAACTTACTGACGCCTAGTCTATTATTTTCTCAACACAGATGTCAGTATTTTAGGTAGCAGAAAATTCATTTTGGAAATCGAACACCCAGCAAATCTTCTTGAACTAATACAGTCTGTTCTTATTCAGAGACCTCTCACCTTGAAAAACCTCGGACAATCTTTGCAGATGATTTCTCCACCTTTAATCATCTCTACTGTAGTATGTCTTCATGAAATAAGCTCCAGAGAACCTTAACCTTGAAGAAAACTTAGTTCTTCTTTCTATGGAAAGAATTTTATATCGGAAAAGGCTGTGGGCTACTTTATCATGAAATAATGACCTTAATCACATTTGACAACCCTCTTACTTAAAATTATTTATGAGCTTCAAGGGATTAGTTAGTAAATTAATGACAGATCTAACTTTAAACGGTCCTTCCTTCCTAATGCTTTTACTATAATGACTTGCAATATGGGTAGTCTTTGTTGGTTTGAGAAAGTAGAAAAGAGAGAATGTACTTCATTTTAAAATGTTTTTAAAATTTTTTCTTTCCTTAGGCTAAAACAGATGAGATTCAAAAAGGGCACATGTCACTAATTATTATGATTAAGCATGTATACTTTTCATATTAACGTTTGGGCGTTTTTGGTCGCCCAATCCTGTTCTCTGCCTTCTCCCTCTCTTTTCTCTTTCCTCCCACACTTCTTGAGGGCAAAGAAAAGGGAAGAATAAAAAAGAGAAAAGTATACAATATACACAGATATGTATGATTAAATGAAAGAGCACAGCCCTGTTCCACTCTACCAAGAAGAGGGGAAAAGCCATAATTATTTCTCAGGGAATTTACTCAGTGTCTCCTCTGCACTCTCTTTGGAGAGCTTATTTCATGGAAGTCTGCATCTCAGAAAAACAACCATTCTCTTACCAAGGTAAGAAACAAAACAGGAGTTTGGGCTTAAGTAAAATAATCATCATCATGGGGCCGGCCCGGTGGTGCACTGCTACAGTGCGCCGCTTGGGAGTGCGGTGGTGCTCCCGCCGAGGGTTCGGATCCCACATACAGACCGGTTCCCGCTCACTGGCTGAGCGAGGTGTGGGAGCAACACCGAGGGTTGCGATCCCGTTGCCAGTCCCGGTCCGGTGCGGGTGCGACACTGAGGGTTGCGATCCGTTGCCAGACACGAAAAAAGACAAAAATAAATAAATAAATAAATAAATAAATAAAAAATCATCATCATGGCCAAAAAAAAAAGGCATAAATGAAATCCACTAACTAGTCTTTCAAAGTGAGCCTTAAACAAATTTGCCCTGCACTACCTCATTTTGCTGATTTTTATTAATTATTGGCAATTTTGCTTGCCTCCAACTATCCTTAAAAGGGGGAGCTTTTTAGTATATACCAAAGTTAATATACTAATATTTCTATCACCTGGTATAGTGGAAGCTACTAGTTATCCCTAGTATCTGTTTTACTCATCTTCTACAACAGGGATTAGCCTGGGGGCCAAATCCAGCTGGTCACCTGTTTTTGTAAATAAAGTTTTATTGGAACACAGCCAAAAACATTCTTCAATATATTGTCTATGGCTGCTTTCACACTGCAGTGGCAGACTTAAGTAGTTGAGACAGAAGTCTTGTGGCTCACAAAGCCTAAAATATTTACTAACTGTCCCTTTACAGAAAAAGTTTGCTAACCCTTGCTCTATAATAGCAGAACACACAACCTTAAGTAAGGTACATGGCTGCCCAGAATAGAGACTTACTTTTCCAGCCTCCCTGAAGCCATGTCATGTGTCTAAGTGCTGCCTGCGTGACATAAGTGGAAACTGTGCACGCCTCCATCCTGAACCATGAGATCGGCTTGAGCACAGAGGCCGTGCGCAGGACAGCTCTGGATGGAACAGCTGGGTTCCCACCACCATGGAGCTTTACACTAGACTTGGACATTCTGCCAGGATTTCTAAAGGAGAGGGAAAGAAGTTTTTATTTTGGATTTTAAGTCTCTCACAACTGAATATAATCCTAATATATTTGGGGTATATCTGTTTTTAACATAAAATGTAGCTAATGCTAAAAATGTTTTTTTTAAACATATCTTCCTCAAACAAAAACATATTATTTCTGCATTCAAGTCAAAGAAGAGATATTACCAGAGCTACTTCAAATAATTTCAAATAAGTGACCCCCAGATCATTCAGTAAAAGCATCATTATGGAAAGATGGATGTGCTTCTTGTTTGCAACTAAAGCTTTATCTTTGTAAGCTACAACTTCTCAGTTTATCATCCTTGTCCTTAATTAGGTGAGGACAGGATGTTATTTCTTATAATTATAATAACTACTAAACAAAGTTGTCATGCCCAAAGTCATTGAGAGTGTCAGATTCAAAATGTGTGCTTTCCTGCTGTGTCGTCACGAGTTAACAGGCATTTGGGGGAGGAAATTCAGGGGCATAGAAGCTACAATTTGACTTGTCCTTCTTGCTGGTATTTTCTTTTGGCCCTCATTGTTAAGTGGTAAAACTGCTCCAGCACAACAGGCAAGAAGCCTGGGCTTGGTGACACAGCAGGTGTGGGGCACATGTTTTAACAAAATGCCTTTTTATTAATTTAATTAGCACCTGTGATCACAGGTTGATAATGCAAGAGCTAGAAGCCGAAGCATGAACTCTACAAAAATCTTCCCCCTCAGTAAACATTTCTCTGAACTCATTCTCGATCTTTTTCCAGGGTAAAGTCATTTGTCATTTATTCCTGTTGCCTTACCACTCTCCATTAGATTAAAAAGGTGAAAATATGAGCCTTTTTAGAAATGTGGCAATTTGTCCAAATATTTTGTTTTTAACTGATGAGAAAATATTTGAGAATTCAAGGCCAATACTCAGGGAGGTAATGTTTAGGGTAGAATCAGAAAACTGGGGACAGTAGAAGACACCCTTAAAATCACTCAGCTTCAGGGCCGAGCCTGTGGCGCACTCGGGAGAGTGGCGCTGGGAGCTCAGCAGCGCTCCCGCCGCGGGTTCGGATCCTATATACGGATGGCTGGTGCGATGCGCTCACTGGCTGAGCGTGGTGTGAGAGGAAACTGAGGCTCAAACAAGTTAGGCCTTTTGCCCAGTCACGGAAAGATCTGGATCAGAAAACAAATCTTTGATTTACAACCCATGAATTCCATGAATTGGGCATATTCTTCTAGTCTCAAGCCTTACCACTTTTTGAAGAAATGTGGATTTCACACCGCAGAGGATGTTTCCCAGAGAACATGGACTTTCTCCTCTCACAGCATGTTCAGAGAGTTAGAATAGCCACTGTCAAAGCATGGTTATCAAGCAAATTAAGTTTTCAGCCATGCAAAGGCAATCAGAAAGACCTATGAATTTAATTTTGCTAACACATGAAATCGGCTCTGCCAAGAAAATCTCTTAGATTACACTTACCCCAAGCATCAACCCATTATCAAACATGGCTTTGTTGTTCTGTTATTGCAATTAAGATTCAGGAAGAACCCTAAAGTGATATTTTCTAAATTGTGTTTATTGTGGAAGATTGCTGTTTAGTTTCAAGTGATAGAAAGTTAGTTCAAAGTGGCCCAGATCAAAAATAGGGGCCAAAGATTGATTCATGTAATTGAAAAGTTTAGGATACAATGGCTTCAGGCAAGGTTAGATCCAGATGTGAAATGATGTCATTAAGAATCTGTTTCCATCTTTCCATGTGGTTCCCTTCTGTGTTGGCTTCCTTCTCAAGCCATCTCTGCTTATAATGACAAAAAGGCTATCAACTTACATTCTACTAACCTGGTGACCTCAGAGGGGTCATGTTCCCTCCTGGAGTTAAAGCGTGTTGTCAGTCTCCTTGAACCACATGAACTGAGATGAGTACAGTGGGGAATGTCCAGTGATGTGCAGTAAATGTTTAACCACCATCTCCGGAGCTTCCTCATTTGTAACGTTTGCCCATTTCCGTGATGTAAATATTCTCACCATGGCAGAATTCAAGCTATCAGTGTAGTCCTTGAGCAATGTGGGTCCCTGAATAATGTGGTCCCTGAACATGGAGTTGGGAATAAATATGCAGGAATACCTGTTACATAATATTTCTACCATACAGATAAGTGTGTAGCCTCAAGATCATCAATAATAATAAAATGTAGTAAAATAATGAGGAAGTGATTAGTTTGGGGCGTGTCTTACCTTCATTTTTAATATAATTTATTTAATCATAACTTTATAGAATTTAATTTTAAATAATGACTGTGTGTCACAATGGGCTAGCCAAATTCCTGAAATCTTAATTGGCTCTTGTGAGCTGTGCTGAGCCAGCTCTATCATCCCACTGGCAAATGTTCCAAAAGAGGAAGAGAGAGTAGATGCTAAGTAGACAAAAATATAATAAATGAGTCTTATAAATTGGTTATATTGTAGCATGAGGATATGCAAAAGAAAACTTTAATTCTTGTCAGAAACATATTTTGAGAGAAAACCTTTAAGAATTAGGGAGAAACAAATGTCTTGTGTGTCTTTAGCCCTGCTAATATCAAGAGGCAATAGCTCAACTACTTCTGAGGCTTCGGCCCTAAGGGTTGCTGGTTTGGTACAGGGCAGCTCCACGGACCATACCTAAGACCCTGCACAGTTGCAGGGGTGGGAGTAGGGGTGGTGGACAGCTGATAAAAGAGCTTCTTAGGAGACTACTCCCACTTACATCTTCCATAATAGTCAATATTAATCACTGAAATGCAGAAAAATCCTTTATAAACTGAAGGAAGTCTGGATTGCCAGTTTTTGGAAAGAAATGGTGTTGCATTTCTATCATATGACAAACATCCTCTATAAAGCCTGTGCTCACTAACCCAGAGTGCATTGACTCTACCGCTCTGCATTTCTATAATACTTAATCATGACAGTTTATGCTATGATTCTATACTCTATCATTTTGTTATAAAAATATTTGTAGGGGCAAGTTTTATCCTACTAAGCATATTATTGGCTTCTTAATGTTTATTTTTATCCCTAACAATACAGTGCATAATATTAAGCACATAGAATGTGTTCAATTAAAAAGAAGTATATTGTGGGGCGGCATAAAAAAAAAATGTAATGATATGAAAACTGGACATAGGGTGACAAATTACTATCTACTAAAATAGTTTGTTTTATGAAAAGACAATGGTGATTTGGTAACGAGGATAGCAAGTTCCATTTAAATGATCCTTCTAAATCCTTGAGGGTGCCTGAAAATTATTTATTCACCTTGAAATCTTAACAATAATGCAGTTAGTTTTCAAATGTTTTCTACAAATATGGTGTAATGGTAAAATGCAATTTAGGCCCTGTCCAAATTAACTCAAGTTTTGTATTCATCAAGGCCAATATCTGAGATTTCACTGTAAATAAAAATTCACAGTAACAATTCTTTCTTTGCCAGTCTCTTAGGCCCACTGCCCACAGTAGGAAAGCTGGCCAAGCTTGATAAACTCACAGAATTATGAAAAGACAACTTCAAATTAGATGGCCTGACTGAGTCAGTGCCTTATGTTGGCTGTTGGAAGACAAGTCACCTGTTTGTTAGGTCAGTGCCTAAGGTCGGACATTAATTCCAAATGGAATTGCCGAGTTGAATGTGGGAGTCAGTAGTGAAACAGTTGACAACCATTTTACTTACCTGTGGAGGCAAAGTTATTTTCCTGGTAAGAAAATTGAGATTATCACTTAATCATCTTAATTGTTCATACCACACATTAGAAAAAGCTGTAGAGTCTCAAATGCTATAATTATAGCGTCTTATTCAGGCTTTCTACTACAGCTGTTTCCTAATCACCCCCCACCCCCACCCCCACCACCCCTCACTAAAATAGCTTTGTAAAATTATGCTGTTCAGTTTCTTGTTAGAGTTTCCTAGTTTAAAGGAGATTTATACCATCAATCTGAAGCCCTCTTTATTTTTATTTTTATTTCTCAGTCTTGTTGGGCCAGCTGCTTTCAGCATATGGAAATTTGGTCCCTTAAATAAGCTGTCTGTTACGGTACCTGCTGGAATAATTTCTTCCCATTTCATATTGAATCACATACATTTCTGCCATACTTTAAATTATACCTAATACTTTTAAATTATACCTAAGTTTAATTTTCATTCCAAACACAATCTCACAGAGCAGCAAATAAAAACAAGCAATTAGAAGTTTTCAAGTTTCTGATATGACAATAATATGGAGGAACAGAAAAATGATGTAAATGTGGAATTTAAGAAAGAATATGCCAAACTCACAAGTGTTGCTAAATCTTGCCCACCCCATCCCCGCACCTCCAGCAAAACACAATAGTTTAAAACCACAGTCAGGGCCGGCCCGGTGGTGCACTGGATAGTGCGCCGCTTGGGAAGCGCGGCGGCGCTCCCGCCCGAGGGTTCGGCTCCCACATACAGACCGGTTCCCGCTCACTGGCTGAGCGAGGCGCGGGAGCAACCCCTGATGTCCCAAGGACTTACAGGATGTGATTTTGCACAGCTGACTTTCCCAACAACTATGCCTTTAAGAATCAGAACTTTAAAATCATAATCATTCTATTTGAATACTTTCTAAGATGTGTTATATTGCATTTATAAATATAATTTAATCCACTTCTTAATGACTTACAGTCATCCTTATGAACATTGCTCCCTGTACTGCATTGTTGTAACAGATAGCACAGTGAGACAAAAATAAGTCTTGTTCATTTCCATTCAATACCACAAACATTTGCTTGTTTGCCCTCTCCCTGCCAGAGGTGATGCTGTGCTCTAAGAATAGAGATGGGTGAGACTGGGGTCCTGTATCCAGGGTTGATCATTCTCACTAAAGAAACATGAGAGCACAGGAAATGTACAGTGAGAAGTTGCAGACAGCAAAGCCTTGGGCAGGTGAGCAAGAACCAGATCATGAGGGACTTTGGACTTGACCCTGAAGTATTTTACACAAGGAAGTAAGCCTGAACAGATTCAAAAGGTCACCCTACAGGCAATGTGAAGAATGAACAAGGTAGAGGCAGAACTGCAGACAATGTGATGGGTTTGCAGAAGGCTGCTCTAGTCCAAGAAAGAAATGATGCCAACCCGAGCCAAAGCAGTAACAGATTTAGCAGGAAGAATCGACAGGATCTGGCGTCCATCTTAATGGTGGACTAAAGAAGAAGGAGGAATCTAAAATGATTCAACTCGGTATATGATGCCATTACTTAAATGGAAGATTCAGAAAGAATGGGCTTGACAGGAAAGGTACAGAGTTTGATTTTATATTCATTTATTCAACGAATATTTATTGGCCACCTGCTATGTGCCAGTCACTGGGTTGGCACTGTGGACACAATGAAAGCAAAAAGAGACAAAATCCCTGACCTCTTGGAGTTTATAAGAGGATTAGCTGAGTAATCACATAAATGTATGTGTAAACATCAACTATGATGGTTGCTAGAAAGAAGGACGTGGCACTCTGAGGGTTTATTTATCATTGAGGGATTTTAGCTCCTCAGGAGAGTCAAGGGAGCTCCCTGAGGAATGAGTATTAGAGCAGAGAGAGGAAGAATGAACAGTAGCTAAGTGGAGGAGGGAAGAAAGATGTTCACAAAGGAAACAGAAAGTCCAAGGACTCCAGTGGGAGTGTGCTGTTCTTAAGGAACTCAAAGAAAACCAATGTGGCTGGAACAGAGAGGGTAGGAGATAAAGCTGGAAAAGTGGGTAGATGCCAGACCACAGAAGACCTCGGAAGCAGACCTGATGGGCAACCAGTCAGCACCGATATGGCCGTGCTGTTGTAAAGACATTACAGACTTCTGGGCCAGCCCATGGCTCACTCAGGAGAGTGCAGTGCTGATAACACCAATGCCATGGGTTCGGATCCCATATAGGGATGGCCGGTTTGCTCACTTGGGTGAGCGTGGTGCTGACAACACCAAGTCAAGGGTTAAGATCCCCTTACCGGTCATCTTTAAAAAACAAAAAGACATTACAGACTTCCACCCTTGTTGATGAATCCCTGCTCTGAGCCACCCTAGTGTTCCCCACCCCCAAACACACACACACACAAATCTAGCTTCCCAGCCCCCTTTCTGGGCTTCTCCAAGATCTAGCAACCCAAAGAATAATATCTGGCTTAATGAGGTGGGGGAGGTGGTTAAAAATGCTGCTCCAATGGGGCCGGCCCGGTGGCGCACTGGATAGTGTGCCACTTGGGAAGCGTGGTGGCGCTCCCGCCCGAGGGTTCGGATCCCACATACGGACCGGTTCCCGCTCACTGGCTGAGCAAGGCACGGGAGCAACGCCGAGGGTTGCAATCCCGTTGCCGGTCCCCAGTCCGGTACGGGGACCAC
>NW_007727246.1:93286-113726 GCF_000696425.1 Galeopterus variegatus
GGAAAAAGACAAAAAGACAAAAAAAAAAAAAAAAAAAAAAATGCTGCTCCAAGATGCTGGCATCAGTACCTGTGTGATACTGCTTGTTAAATATCTTCACAAGAATAATGAGACACCTTTGAAGTCAGTGACATGATCAGATACATGTTTGGAAAATACCTCTCCAATTGCAGAGTGAAGAACAGATTGGGGAAGGGCCAAAGTGAAGGCAGATGGACCCCTCAGGTGGTAGACTCTTGCTCATCCTGGCTTCTAGTAGGGTGGTGATTGTGGTAGAGACAGAGAGAAGCAGATTCAAGAGATAGAGAAGAAATCCCAATCAAAATCCCAGCAGGCTTCTTTTAGAGAAATCAGCAAGTTGATTCTAAAATTTATAAGGGAATACAAAGGTCTGGAAGAGCCAAAGTGTTTTTTTGTTTGTTTGTTTGTTTGTTTTTTGTTTTTGGTGGTGGCTGGACATCATGGGGATCTGAACTCTTGACGCTGGCATTATCAGCACCACACTCTAACCACGTGATCTAACCAGCCAGCCCCCAAAGTAATTTTAAAGGTACAGCAATCACAATGGTGTCCTACTGGCAGAGGAATAAGCATGCTACGGTAAATGGAATAGTTTTCTTTATTTCCTTTTTGGATTGTTCATCACTAGTGTAGAGAAATACGACAGTTTTTTCTGTGTTGGTTTTGTATCCTGCAACTTTGCCGAATTCATTTTTAGCTTTAAAATCCTTTTTGTGGATTCCTCAGGGTTTCTAGTTATAAGAACATGTCATCTTCATATAAAGATAGCTTTACTTCTTCATTTCCCATTCGAATGCCTTTCACTTCCTTTTCCTACCTGATTGCTCTGGCTAGAACTTTCACTACCATGTTGAACAGAAGTGGCCAAAGCAGGCGTCTTTGTCTTATTACTGATCTTGACAAAATATGAAGTTAGATGTGGGTTTTTTATATATGACCTTTATTATGTTGAGGAAGTTCCTGGTGATTACCAGTTTATTGGGTGTTCTTATCATGAAAGGGTATGGAATCTGTCGAATGCTTTTTCTGCTCAGTTGAGATTATCACATGTTTTTTTTTCTTTCATTCTATTAATGTGGTGTGTTAGGTTGATTTTTGTATGTTGAATGACCCTTGCATTCCTGGAATAAATCTCACTGACTAATAGAAAAAAAAATCACTTTGGCTATTCTAGACCTTTTGTATTCTCTTATAAATTTTAGAATCAGCTTACTGATTTTTTTAAGAAAGTCTGCTGTGATTTTGAATGGGATTTCTTCTCTATCTCTTGAATCTGTTTCTCTCCATCTCTACAACAATCACCACCCTAATAGAAGCCAGGATGAACAACAGTCTACCACCTAACTTCACTTTGGGTCTTCCCCAATCTGCTATTCACCCTGATATTGGAGGGTGAGTAATTTTCCACAAAGGTCCCAGGGTAATTCATTGAGGAAAGGACAGTAGTTCAACAAATAATGCTCAAAGAGCTGGATACACATATGGAAAAAAAATGAACTTGGGCCCTAATTTCACACCATAATCAAAAATTATCAAAGTGAATACTCAAGAGGAAACTAAATATAAGAGCCAAAATTATAAAACTTCTATAAAAAGACATTGGAGAAAATCTTTGTGACCTTGGGTTAGGCTAAGAATTCATAAAGAGAATGAAAAAAATCACAAGCAACAATTTTTAAAAAGGATAAATAGCTACTTTGGAAGGCAGTTTGGCAGTTTCTTGCACAACTAAACATACTCTTACCATATGATCCAGCAATCATGCTCCTTGGTATTTACCCAACTGAGATGAAAACTTATGTCCACACAAAAACCTGCCCATGTATGTTTATGGAAATTTTATTCATAACTGTCAAACCTTGGATACAACCAAGATGTCCTTCAGAAGGTGAATAGATAAATAAACTGTGGTACATCCAGCCAAAGGAATATCACTCATGACTAAAAACAAATGAGCTATCAAGCCATGAAGAGACATGGAGAAAACTCAAATGTGTATTACGAAGTGAAAGAAGCCAATCAGAAGAGGCTACATACTGCATAACATCAACTACATGGCATTCTAGAAAAGGCAAAACTAGGAAGACAGTAAAAAAAAATCAGTGGTTGGCAGGGGTTAAGGGAGAGGGACAGATGAACAGGCAGAGCACAGAGGATTTTTAGGGCAGTGAAAATACTCTGTATGATATTACGATGGTGGATAATTCATGCCATTAGACATTTATCCAAATCCATAGAGTGCACAACACCAAGAGTGAACCCTAATGTCATCTGTGGACTTTAGGTGATAATGATGTGTAATGTAGACTCATCAGTTGTAGCAAATGCAGCACTCTGGTGCTGGATGTTGGTAGTGGTAGAAGCTGTACCTGCGCCGGGAGTAGGGGATATATGGTAACTCTCTCTACTTTCTGCTCAATATTGCTGTCAACCTAAAACTGTTCTAAAAAATAAAGTCTATTTTAAAAAATAATAAAGTCTCTATTTAAAAAAAAAAGCTTAGGACATACAAGACTCCAAAGCAAACAGAAATTGTTCTGCCCTTTCCGCCCCTGGCCTGTTCTCCAGAGAGTGCCAGTGTTTGTGGTGGTGCAGGCGCCTCCAAGCCTGGTACTGCAGAAACCAGTGGTGGCTGCAGGTGCACAGAGCTTTACTTCTTATAAAAATGCTTTTGACCAGGTTCATTGGTCTGACACTTCCTTTTCTTTCTGAACTTTGGACTTCTCTCCTGCACTGCCACCTCCTCTTGCTCAGTCTTTTGAATCTCTGTCCTGGGCTTCCAGAGGTGAGTTCTGAGGTCCTGGTCCTGCCATTCCCAGCCCTGCGATGGTGGGACCTAAACCTGATTTGTCCCTTATCTCTAGGAGCAGGGCAGGTGCAATGGTCAGTTGTTGGGGGGCATTTTTCTATATCTTCAATGTGGTGGTGGTTATGCCACTGTATACATTTCTGTACTGATTGAACTGTAAACTTAAAGTTGCTAAATTTTATTGTACCTAAATTATACCCCAGTAAAGCTGAGTTTTGAGTAAATAATATTTAGTGGTAAAATGTATAGGAGTTGGTAAACTCTTACGGGGTGAACTTACGGAAGGAAGGAACAAGAGTTGTTATGCAGCTGACTACAAGGCAAAGCCAACAGCTGAAATAATGAGTTCTGAAGGAAAACAGGTTTGTGGGGTGAAATCATGAGTCTACTTCAGGTCTGTTGAGTTTAGGTGCCTTTGACATACCTAAGAAGAGCAATCAAGAAGGTTTCTTGGTATATTAGTCTAGAGCTTTGAAGAAGTCTTAGATTAAAGATATAAATTTGTGAGACATCTACATCGTAGTGGTAGTTGAAAGAATATTGAGTGAGAAAAGGAAAAGCCAAGGCCAGGCATTTTGAGGAACACCAGCATTTAAAGGACAAGGAAAGGAAGACAAGGCTACAAGGAATCAAAGAAGTGGCTGGCAGCCGTTTCGTCGGGAAGGCCAAACAAGAGTTCTTGCAGTACTTGAGGTGCATCTAGATGGAGATGCCAGGAAGACACTTGGAAATGTGGGTCAGGAAACTGGAGGAGAGGTCAGAAGAAGAGAACTAGATTTATGAGTCATTCTCACATTGGTAGTGTGTCAAAGCTACAGGGAAGGGGGTGTCCCTAAATCACTAGGGCAAACAGATAGAGGAGACAAGCATGGAAAACCTTAAGTTTTAAGAAATAATTGGAGTATACAGAGATTTAGGAAAGAATCATATTGTGGAGATAAAGGAAAGAAAGAATTTAAAGAAAGAGTCAGAGGTGAATTACCAAAACCTAAAGAAAGATCAACTAATGTTTGGACTGAGAAGTTTCCTGTAGGCAGACCAGACCCCCCACCAACAACCAGGCACACCGTGAGTGCCAAGGAGCATGCCAAAAACATCACCTTCATGTGGGTGGCCCACCACCGGCACCACAGTAACCACAGCTGCCGTGAAAGTGGCTAGAGGCCACCACCACCACACAGATGGTCTGCCAGCCACTGGAGTGCATTGACACAAGGCGAGTCACCAGCAGAGACCAAAGAAAAGAAAAGGATGTCTTTCTCCACAAAGCCCATTCCAGAGTGACACAAGAAGCATCTGCTCTATGATAATATTGGGGGACCTGAACACACCTCTCAGCATTGGACAGATCATCTAGACAACAAATCAACAGAGTACCATTACTCTTTCAGAGGGAGAGAAGAAATCTAGGGTTATCAGTGATGGGAGGGGGGAGGTAGAGGAGGATGGGGACAGATTGGACAAGGGGCATAAAGAATAAGTTCAATTTGTAACAGTATACATACTAGTACTATTGATTTGATCAACATATGTCAACATTGAATCCCAAAAATATGTATAATGAATTATGATTCAATTTTTAAAAAAGAAGTTTCCTGTAGGGTGATTAAAATGTTACATGTTGTTTTACATTGTGTTGTGTTACGGTGTGCTGTGTTGTGTAGTATTGTGTTATGCTGTGTTATGCTATGTCATGCTATGCTATGCCATGCTATGTCATGTTAACATTTTGGAGGCCATTAGGAAAGCCAGTTTTATTAAAGTGACGGGGTTAAAACTAAACTGAATAGGGCTGAGGAGTATACAGGAGATGATATGGATTGAATATTGTCCCCCAAGTTTTATGTATTAGAAGCTTGATCCCCACTGTGACTGTTAAGAGGGTGGGAAATCCTATCACAGCCATTGAAAGGTGGGGCCTTGAAGAGGTGGTTAGATTCCAAGGAACATGCCTCAATGAATGGATTAATGAGGAAAACACTTGAGAGTCTCACTCTCTCTCTCTGCTCCACCATTTTCCGCCATGTGAGACCCTGTGTTGCTGTAAAGCCAACACCAAAGATATGTTGCCTCACCAGATGTATTGCCTGGACTTTGAACTTCCCAACCTCTGAAACTGTAAGTAATAAATTTTGTTTTCTTTATGAATCAATCAGTTCCAGGTATTTGGTTATAAGCAACAGAAATGGACTAATACAGAAAATTGGTACCAGAAGCTGGTGTTGCTTATAAGAAATATTTGAAAATGTGGAAGCGGCTTTGGAACTGGGTATTGAGGAGAGGCAAGAGGAATTTGGAGGAACAGGCTAGGAAAAGCCTAGTTGCCAGTGGGAGTTTAGAAAATAAGAAAACCAGGGAAGCTGTGGAATGTTTTAGAGACTGGTTAAATGATGGCGTCCAAAATGCTTCTGGAAATACGGACTGTAAAGACCATTTTAAGGAGGTCTCATATAGAAATGAGAAGGAGCTTATTGGAAACTGGGGCAAAGATCACACTTGCTATGAACTGGCAAGGATCTTGACTACATTCTGTTCATGCCCCAGAATTTTATGGAATGTGGAACTTCAAGGTGCTGACCCAGAATATTTGACAGAAGAAATTTCTAAGCAGCAAAACATTCAGGAAGCCACATGGCTACTTGTAACAGCCTATGCTGACTTATGGTGGCAAAGGTATGATGTAAAGCCAGAATTTATAATTAAAAGGGAAGAAGAGCATAAGGATTTAGAAAATTTGCAGCCTGGCCTTGTGCTAGAGAAGCAGAGAGCATTTTCAGGAGGAAAATGCGATAGTGCAGCCCAGTGACCATTTGCTAAGGAGATTAGTACAAAAGAAAGGGCTTACCAAGAGAAGGGGGAAAAGCCTTGAAGGTACTGCAGAAATTTCTGGGGCCAACCCTTCCATCACAGACCCAGAGGCCTAGGGAGACAGAGTGGTCTTGGGGAACAGGCCTAAAGTGCCCTCCATGGGATCACTGGCCAGGCCCACCTCAGGAAGCTGCTTCCAGCACCAGCACCCTGGCTGCTTTGTCTGGTCCAGCGGGGGCTAAATTGGCCTCAGGTGTGGCTGGACCTGCAGCTTTGAAAACCACAAACCAGAAGCCTTGGCAGTGTCCATGTGGTGTTAAGTCTGTAGGCTCACAGCATGCATGAGTTATGAGGGCTTAGGAACCTCCATCCTGATTTCAAATGATGTGTGGAAAAGCTGGGGACCTGGGAAGAGATCTTTCACAGGGGTGGAGTCGCCACAGAGTATTCATTAGAGTGATGCCAAGAGGAAACATGGGGGTGGAGTTGCAGCAGAAGAACCACACCAACACCATGTCTAGAGGAGACATGAGAATGGGACCACCATGGAGACCCCAGATTTGTGGAGCTACCAGCATGCAATGCTAGCCTGGGAGAGCTGAAGCATCTACTCACACCAGGAAACCTATAGAAGAGGAGCCGCCTGAGAATGTGGGGACCCAACACCCACACCAGCGTGCAGACAATGTCGAACATGAAGTCAAGGTACATGACTTGCCAGCTTTGAGATGTAATTCTTGCCTTGCTGGGTTTTGCAGTTGTTTGGGACCTGTTACTCCTTTCTTTTGGCCTATTATTCCCTTTTTGAATGGGAGTATATACCCTATGTTTGTCCCATCATTGTATCCTGGAAGTAAGTAACTCGTATTGATTTCACAGATGGTACTTTGAACTTTGGAATTTTGAGTTGAAACAAGTTAAGACTCTGGGGACAGAATGAATGTATTTACCTGTGAGAAGGGCATAAACTTTGGGGGCCAGGGTTGGGATGATATGGATTGAATTATGTCCCCCAAGTTTTATGTATTAGAAGGTTGACCCTACTGGGACTGTTAAGAGGGTAGGAAATCCTATTATGGTACTCAAAAGGTGGGCCTTGAAGAGGTGATTAGATTATAGGACCGCCCTAATGAATGGATTAATAATGGTGGTCATGGGTGTTGTTCTGAGAGCTTGAAAAGAAGACCATGTGAGAGTCTCTCTCTCTCTGCTCCACCATTTGGCCATGTGAGACCCCTGGGTCACTGTCACCATCCCCAGATGTGTTCCCTGGACTTTGGACTTCCCAACCTCTGAAACTGTACACAATAAATTTCATTTTCTTGGGCCTAGCCCATGGCGCACTCGGGAGAGTGCGACACTGGGCGTGCAGCGACGCTCCCACCGCGGGTTCGGATCCTATATAAGAATGGCCAGTGCGCTCACTGGCTGAGCGCGGTGTCAGGAACACCACACCAAGGGTTGCGATCCCCTTACCAGTCACGAAAAAGACAAAAAAAAAAAAACTTCATTTTCTTTATAAATCACCCGGTTCCAGGTATTTTGTTACAAGCAACAGAAACAGACTAATACAGAAGATGAGAAAGTAGAGCGGCTCTGAAGCAGACAATAGCTAGGGAGCAAGTAGGATAAAGGAAGGTCCTTTCTGTTTTTGATTTTTTTGTTTATTTGCTTTTAAGATGGGATGCACTTGCACATGTTTGTAGAAAGACAGAAACAACAGATCTCAAATGTCTGACCATAGAAAATAGAGCAGACACAACATCACTCAGCATTTGGGAAATGCAAATCAAAACCACATTGAGATACCATCTCACCCCAGTTAGGATGGCTAATATCCAAAACACTGTGAACGATAAATGCTGGTGAGGTTGCGGAGAAAAAGGAACTCTCACACATTGTTGGTGGGGCTGCAAAATGGTGCAGCCTCTATGGAAAATGATATGGAGGTTCCTCAAACAATTGCAGATAGATCTACCATACGACCCAGCTATCCCACTGCTGGGAATATACCCAAAGGAATGGAAATCATCAAGTTGAAGGTATACCTGTTCCCCAGTGTTCATTGCAGCACTATTTACAATAGCCAAGAGTTGGAACCAGCCCAAATGTCCATCATCGGATGAGTGGATACAAAAAAAAGGGGGGGAAGGGAAGAAAAACAACAACTACAATTCCTTGAAGTTGACACAACAAGCAAACAGAAAGGACATTGTTGGGAGGGAGGGGGAGAGGGAGGAGGGAGGGAGGTTTCGGTAATGGGCCACAATAATCAACCACATTGTATATTGACAAAATAAAATAAAATTTGGAAGAAAAAAAAAAGAAAATAGAGCAGACAGTAGGTAGAATATGAGCCATGTGGAGATAAAAGGGAATGAGAGCTGGAGCCCAGATGGAGGGACTATCATCAGGCAGGAGGTGAGACGTGTCTGCCTCCGAGGTGAGACTGGAAGCCTCAGTCTTCCCCAAGAAGTAGAAGACCATCCACTGAAAGAAAAGTGTGGGAAAGGATGGGTGCCTCAGGAAGAATGGCAAAGTTTGGAAAGGCCACTCGAGAAGGAAAACTAGATCGGTCTAAAGACATACAGGTGGATCAGGTAAAGACAGGGCTCCACCTGGGTCCCACATCCCCGAGTTCCTTCCCCGTTTCACGTTCATGGCTTCCCAGTGTGCACCCACTCCCAAAGGAACACCGGCACCTGTGAGCCCCAGAGCTGACCCCATGCTATCAGCCCATTTGCCTGAAAGGCCAGAAGTGTGTGAGTATTTAGAATCCCCAGGGGTGGGAGCAGGAAGTAAAGGTGGTGATGGACTGGGAAGAAATGAGAGTCAAAGTGCTGGTAATTCTTAATAGGATATTGACCAAGTATGTTAGCTCTAGAGTCAAACTACTTGGATCCAAATCCTAGCTCCAACACTGACCTTGGCAAATTAGATGACCTTCACTTGATCTTGGGCAAGATATTTAATCTCTCCAAGTCTTGGTTTCCTCACCTGAAAAATGAGGATAACTTTTTTATTGTGGTAAAATACACATACCATACAATTTACCATTTTAATCAATTTTAGGTATACAGTTCAGTGGCATTAAATACACTGTTTTTCACCCATATCCAGAAATTTGCATCTTCCCAAACTGAAACCCTGTACCTATTCAACAATAACGCCCCATTGTGACCTCCCCCCAGCCCCTGGCAACCCACCATTCTATTTTGTCTCTATGAATTTGACTACTCTGGATACCTCATATAAGTCGAATCATAACAGTATTTGTCCTTTTGTGTCTGGCTTATTTCACTTAGATAATATCCTAAACCTAAAGTTTCGTCCATGTTGTAGCATGTATCAGAATTTCCTTCCATCTTAAGGCTGAATAATATTCCATTGTATGTACAGACCACATTTCACTTATCTTTTCATCTCTCGATAGACACCTGGGTGCTTCTGTTGGCTATTGTGAATAATGCTCCTGTGAACACATGCGTACAAATATCTGTTCAAGTCCCAGCTTTCAATTCTTTTGAGTATATACCCAGAAATGGGATTGCTGGATCATATTGTGATTTTTATGCTTAACTTTGAGGATGGGGATACATTTTTAAACTACTATAAACAAATTAAGCATCATGATCATTACCGGTGGTTATGTGATGTCATAGGGATGAAGGAATGGGATAGCTGGAATGACACAGAAGTCATGATGAGAGAATGCTTGTCCTTTAAGCTTTCAGAGGAGGAGCAGTTCTAGGTGATGATAAAGAAAGACCCAGAGTATGACCATGAGAGTGGAGGGGAAGTCACTGGAGCTGAGGCTGAGAGGAGCTCAGGGTACTGCGTGGATAAGTCATCTTCATGCACTCTGCAGTCCCCTAGAAAACAGCAGATTTAAAAAAATTTAAGAAAGGAAGAAAGTTGCTGAGCTTGAAGGAGGAAATGGGAAATAATGGATGTGATTGATAAATGTCAGTGATAAGCAGAAAGGTAGCATGATTCTCAAAGGAAGAAGAGACATTGAACAAAGGGCAAAGATGAACGGCTTGGAAATGGCAACCCGAAGCTAGGACAATACAGAGATCCTTCTTCCTGTCCTGCAGCCAGTACTGCAGAGAAGATTGAAACCTTGGCTCAGAGAACTGTAGGGGAAGCAATGTTCCTAGGGAAGACTCAGGTTTCAGCTAAAACATGGAAGTATGAAGGGCCTTCTCCAAAGAGGATGAGCATGAGGGAGAAGAGGAAACCAGAAGGCCCCTCAGATAGAGCAAGGAGACAGGGATACTTGTTCTGCAGCAGGGAGAGGCCAGAGAGCCAGCTGGATTTGCATTTTGGACTGTGAATAATGGTGCATGTAGTAAGCAGAGTAATGGACCCAAAAATGTCCACAGCCTGACCCCTGGAACCTGGGAATATGTTACCCTACAAGGCAAAAGGGACTTTGCAGATGTGATTGTTAAAGATCTTTACTCTTGGGGAGATTGTCCTGGATTATCTGGGTGGACCCAGTGTAATCATAAAGGTCCTTATAAGAGGGAGGCAGGGGCGGTCAGAGTCAAAGAAGGTGATGTGATGCTGGAAGCAGAGGCTGAAGCGATGTAGGGTCGTGAACCACAGACCATAGACATCTTTAGAAGCTGGAAAAGGCAAGAAAATAAATTCTCCCCTGAAGCCCCCATGATGAGTGTGGCCCTGCCAATGCATTTTGGACTTCTGACCTCTAGAAGAGTAAGATAATAAATCTGTGCTGTTTAAAGCCACTCAATTTATGGTAATGTGTTACAGTAGCAATAGGAAACTAATACAGTGGGGGAAGGAATGAGAGCCGTTCTTAGACTGTCGGCCCTCACGTGCTCCCTCCAGCCCAGGCGAAGTTCCACGTGGCATGAGACGTCTGAGGAGTTCTGCAGTCTTTTGTCAGATATTCCAGTAGTATATTAGCCAAAAGTTACTTCCTCGGGTGATCCTGGTGGATACAGAAGATTTGTCACTTCTAAGAATATATTAGTTATCTATTACTGTGTAACAAGCTACCTTAAAATTTGGTGGATTAAAACAACACTTATGACCTCATATTTTCTGTGGGAATGGCTGAGCTGAGTGGTCCTGGCTCAGGGTCTCTCTTATCGCTTCAGTCAGGAGGCCATCGGGGGCTACAGTCATCTGAAGGCTTGACTGGGGCTGGAGGATTTACTTCTGGGTCAGTCTTGGTTTCTCACCACACGGGAATCTCCTCACAACAGGGCACTTAACTTCATCCAGAGCAAGCAATCCCAGGGACAGGGAGCAAGGAAGAAGCCACACTGCCTTTTATGACCAGCTGTCCTGAGACTCACATTGTCTCTTCCACTTTATTCTGGTTATTAGGCACGAGTCACCAAGTCCAGCACATACTCAAGGGGTATTTGGCTCCACTTCTTAAAAGGAGGAATATTTTTAAAATTGTTTACATACATTAAAGCCACTGTAAAGAACATTAACTCTGAGTGTTGCTACAGCTCAGAGGTTGGGGGGTCTCATTGGGTAGACAGAACTGACAAGCAGCAGATAAAATATTATACAATTTTACCCACGCAAATATTGTTCTTAAAGGATAGTAGCTGACTTTGGCAGAACTCATATTATTGCTGACTTTAAAACAAGACAAAGAAGCAAAACTCTTTGCATTCTTATTTTTTTTGTTGTTAGTACAAGTCAGGATGAAAAAAATGACACATTCAGAAAATGTATCTCTTAACAATGTGCTGTTTTCAGATTATCCTGTTGAAAGCATTTTTAATATACCTTATGTAATAATTCACAAGAATCATTAAAAATACTGGATCATGTTATATTTACAATTTGGAGTTTTGTTTTTACATTGTTTATGAGCATTTTGAACTTCCTGACTGTTAAAAATGTAAATAAAATATAAGTATTGGGAACTTTATTTATTTATTTATTTGTTTGTTTGTTTATTTATTTATTTATTTATTAATATATCACTTCTTTATGCATGGAAAAAATTACTAACATTTCAGATTCTCCTTCTATAATATTTTTACAAAATGATATTGCTTTTGAGCATTCATTTTAAACCTTTCCTATGTATATTTTACTCAACATCTTTTAAAAGGCTTAATTTGCTCTCTAAAGCGTATTACTACTTGTTTTCATTAACCTCAGAGTACATTTTAAAAATTTAAGAAGTCAAACCTTCAGAGCCAAAAACCAGGAAGCGGGGCCTGGGCTAGCAGTCATCTGAAGGGCCTCAGTACTAGTCATGGAGGCCATTCTGCTCCCATTCCTGGCACCTACCCACAGTGTGACGACCACCCGGCCCCTGACGTGGGCTTTCGTATTGGGTCATTCATTAGTTTGTTTGTGTGTATTTTCTTCCTTCCCTCCTTTTCTCCTGCACTGAATCCTTCATTTCTTCCTTCTTCTCTGGTCCCCCTGCACTTTTTCATTTGTTCTTGCTGGTCCTTTCCTGCTGGATGGCCTGTCCATGCTGGGGGTGCCTGGCTGCCTGGCAGAAGTGGCCTGAGGCCCAGGTCAGCCTGGTGTCCTGGGACTAGAGTGCAGGGCATGGGAGTGTGTGAGAAGGGGGTGTGGTGCACAGGGATTGCTGTCCCCTCAGGTCCCTTCTGCCTGCTGGGGAAAAATGTCCTTCCCTGGGGCAGCAGCCCAAGTGTCGTGGAGAGAAAGTTGGCTTTGGTGAACTGCTTTCTCACATCTTCAGTCAGGAATGAGGAGCTGGGGCTTCTGGCTGGGATGGCTCAGGCTCAGACACATGACAGGAGAGTACTCAGAAATGAAACAGAGTGCCTCTGCTTATGAGAAGAACCACTAAAACTCCCAGGCCACTGCATGTAATTCTTCTCAGGTCCTTTCCAGAAAGAGACTTTGACAGTCAAAATTCATCCTCAGTCATGGGTCTTCTTGCTTCTCATCCTGCAATTATGCTCTCACCCTGCAATTCTCACTGTGTAATGCCAAGCCCAAAGACAATCACATTTCCATGGCTTCTTTTCTTTGAAGGAACACGATGTTCTTTCACACTTAGAATCCGTTTGGTAGCAGGATAACAGTATTATCTTCATCAACAGTTACATCATATGTTAGTGCACATCACAAACCGTAATTGCGACAGTACATCTCCAGGATGCACTGGTGGCACTACTGTTGGCTGAAGTTGGATTTCTTGCAGACCAGCAAGTGTTCTGAGGCCTCTTGCAGGCTGTGTTCGGTGGCCATGGGTACCTGGCCCCCCAGGAGCTATATGCGCCCTTTCCTCCTGCCTTGCCAGTATTGGGAACTTTAAAGCCAGGCTAACGTTGCCTCAGAAACTCAGAAATTCTTGAGAAATCTTTTCTGTAACCTCTTCCTTTTTTTTTTTTTTTTTTTTTTTTTGCATCCTTCTTTGATATTTATTTCAGTCACCAGGTTCTAAAAATTACTTGCTAAGATCTGATTCGACATCATGCTTTTCTTATAATTATTCTATTCAAATGGTTTGTTTTAAAACACATGTGCCTGTATCTTTAACTATTTTATCTTTCTAAATGGCTAGAAATCTTAATTAAGTTATGTAAATACAGCAGGTTTTCTTCTACAATATTTCCACTATATTTAACTTCCCCTTCCTTGTCTTTAAAATGAAGCAGAGAATCTACTTTAGTTTCTGTGCCAAGAGGCCCAGGGAAAGGTTATCACCAGGCTGAGGCTGCAAGACACAGAAGTCTGACTCTCAAAATTTTAAGAATTAATTCAGCAATAATTTAACTCACATTTATATGGCACTTATTACTAACATTTTTAACAGAAATTTACTGAATATCCACTATGTGCCAGGCACTGAGTTGGATGCTGCTATTTGCAAGGCAATATAGTAAAAGCACTGTAAAAAAGAAGACATGTATCTAGTCCTCAAAGCACCTAGCATCTAGGCACATAGATCAAAGGAACAGAATAGAGAACCCAGAAATAGAAGCCCACAAATATGTTCCACTATTTTTTGACAAAGTTACAAAAAGAATCTAGTGGAGGAAAAATAGCTTTTTCAACAAACGCTGCTGGAGCCCATGCAAAAAAAGTGAACCTCAACCTAAACCTCACATAACATACAAAAATTAACTCAAAATAGATTCCACAGTTAAACGTAAACCATACAACTATGAAACGTCTAGGAACAAAACCTTAGGAGAAAATCCTCAGGACCTAGGGCAAGGCAAAGAGTTCTCAGACTTCATTGCAAAACACGGTGCATAAAAGGAAAAACTGATGAATTGGACATTGTCAAAATTAAAACCTTTTGCTAGGTTAAGAAGACAAAAAAACAAGGAGCCTAGAGTCGAGCACAGCAGACATAAAAACAAGAAAACGCCGTGTCTATGATAGAGGCCCAAGCAACGTACCACAAGAACACAAAGAAGGAGATTCATTGCAGTCCAGGGACTCTGGGAAATCTGTCAAGGTGAGAACTGAAGGAGGATTTAAGGATAAGTAGGACTGCAACGGATAGACCCAGGAGTAGGAAGAGCATCCGAGGCAGAATCAGCAAAAGGTACAAGGAACATTATATAGTGCATAGCCCAGCGCAGGTCAAGGTATGTGGAAGGGACAGGGAGGGAAATGAGCCCCAAAAGGTGGTTGGGGACAGTCACGTAACTGAGTCCAGTGGGGACACAGCCCTGCTCCCAAATAGCTTACAGCTAGAAAATGATCAATAACAGCAATAGGTGCAGATAACTCTGTCCGGTGTGAACTCTGCCTCCTGCCCTTGGCCTTCTGTCTGCTGCCACCTGTCTCAGGTGCGGGTTGGGGTACCTGAGTCTATCTTCTTCCCACTGGAACAGCCTCATGCTTGCTGCTTCCCACAGTCTTTCTCAGACTGAGGGCAGAGCTGGAAAAAGCTCACCTGTAGCACAATCACAGTGGGATTATATCTGGCTCTGTGCAGAGTAAGAGCCACTCCCTACGTCTGAGCTACAGTGTAGCTTTTTAGCTGCAGGCAAGAAATAAAAAAGTAGGTCAATTGGCAAGTCGTTTATGAAGTGCTTGCTCAAGAAACATCTCAGTAAATGCTTAACTATTTTTCAAACCTGTGGATACCCTAGGATAAAATGAAAAATCCCTTTATTTTGACCATTAGAGATTTATATCCACTCTTTGCATCTACTCACCTAATTTTCATTTTATTTTTATTTGTTTGTTTTTTGGTGGCTGGCCGTTATGGGGATCCTAAGCCTTGACCTTGATGTTATAACATTATAACACCATGCTCAAACCAGCTGAGCTAACCAGCCAGCTCTACTTACCCAATTCTGTCAGGGAAAACTTGAGTGTCTCAGATGTTTGTGACTCAGAAAAAAATTTTATTCCATTGCCAGTTTCTTCCAGGTGGTCTTTCTGGTACCTTCAAATATAAATCCTTTTGCACTGTCCAAGGTGCATTTCCTAATTCAAAGGCAATTAAGTCAGCAGTCTTTTAACAACTAGGGACTCGATTGCTGGATCTTTACCTACTTCTAATCTTTTAGTGAAAGGCTAGAGCTGTTGGAAGGAGGGAGGGAGGGAAAAATAAGAGAAAACATCACAGACAAAAGAATGGGAAAGATGGCTGGCTTCCCAACTGGGAATAAAGTTTGAGTGTTTCTGTTGGATATTTAGTTGCCAATTTCCCACCTGTCTTGTGTCTCTTGTTCCCCTACCAAGTTATTCAAGGGGAATATTTGTAATTCTGGTTCTCATCATGGAATTTCTGTCATGGTTAAACTCACAGAAGCTGACTTGAAGGCTGACAGCGTCTTTAGAGAAGCCAAAAACCTGCCAATGATCTTGCTGCTGCTGAGACAAAGCAGTGGTTAATGACAGGAAGTTTCTGGGACATTATCAGGAAAAATAATATGTAGCTCTCGCTGTACAATGAAAGTTTGGTTTCTGAATTTACTGTCAGCAGAATTAGCCAGGACCTATTAATCCAGATTCCAACTCTGAATTAAACACACTGTCGTTGCAGTCTATTAAAACAATAGACTGCAACAACATCTTAGAATGTAAAAAATATATATTAATAAATAAATAAACTTAAAAAATAAAAATAAATAAATTAAAACTCCTCAATAAATCTAAGTCTTTGAGATGGGATAGCCTGCTATCTCCTTCAGGTGAATACATCTGCTTTTCCAACACCAAAAGAAAAAAGACAGAGAGAGAGAAATAATGCAAATTCAAAAGAGGTCTCTTCACTTGCCATCCCACAGAAAAATTAATAGCGCAAAAGTAATTTTCCCCATGAAATGGTGGTGTGATACCTTTTAAGTTATCATCTGTTAATCAAGGACTCCAGACTGCAGCCTCCTTAAGCTTAACTTTTCTATCCCCCAAGTGAATATTCAGTCAAAAGCGACTGACCTTATAGACCAAGAAAACCAAGCTCTAGATCATTGCAATTTCTTAAATTCTCTGTACACATTCTCTAAAGACTGTAGCTGTTCTTTAAAATATATCACATAAACAAGTGGTGTTGATAAGCTATAAAGTTTTTCCTGGCACTAATGTAGTATGACCTGGAAAACACACTTCATCATGCATGACTAGAATGTTCTCTCCAACTTATGCCAATAAAATCTTGGAATAATCCAAAATATACTTTACAAGTATTACATGATTGCGTGCATACAAGAATAGTGGCTCAAAAAGTTAAACCCTACTTTTGGCAATTGAAAAAGAAAGTTCAGGATGAGGGGAAGTTTCTCATAGGTCTTTTGTCCAATGTTTATGAAAAAACAACAGAACACAGGGTAGAGAAGAAGCAGAGGAAACTTCAGAGAGAAGATAAAACTGGATCAGGGACCCAGGGAATGATTATGATTCCTTTAGAGAAAGAGAAGGAAGGAAGACATTCCCAACAAAGGAAACTGCCAGGAATATCTGAGCTTCCTGGGGAGCATCTGCCTGGTTGTTGAGGTCTGGGAGGAGACATAGCCAGAATGGAAACTGAGAAGAGGGACTGAGGTCTCACTGTGAAGTTTATTATTGAACATCTTTTTCTGGTATGTAAAACAATTGAGAATTTTTGGTAGGAAAGCTTTATAATAATTATAATAATATGCTAATGCTTACTATGAGTCAGATATCCAACACCATGAAATGCTATAACTTTTTTCTTATAGCCACCTTGTGAAATGTGTACTATTCCCATTTTATAGGTGAAGAAACTGAGGCATAGGCAGTCGAAATAACTTTCCGAAGGTCAAATAGCTAGTAAGGAGTAGAACCGAGATTTAAACCTAGGTCATCTAGCTCAGGCTATCTTGCTTCTTGAGTAAGTCATTACCATATTTCAGAAATATAACTCCATAGCTGTGTGGAGGATGAATTAGAGGAGAGACCAGAGACAGGGAGACCACCTAGGAGGCCATTGCAGCAGTCCAGATGAAAGCTAATACAGGTCTGAACTTGATAGGATTTAATGAATAAATGGATGTGGAAGTGAAAAAGAGGGCAGAATAAAAAATAACTGAGGCTTCTAACTTGAATGACTGGGTGGATGGTGATGCCAATTTCAGAGACAGAAAACTAAGGAGAAGGTATAGGACGGGTGCTGTGGATTGTGTGTCCCACAAACTCACTGAGGCTTGGTCCCACTGTGACTGTTAAGCAAGTGGGAAATCCTATTGTGGTAATTGAAAGGCACGGCCTTGAAGAGGTGATTAGATTGTGAGCTCCATGTCCAAGTACATCAATTAATCCATTGGTGGTTTAATGGTGGTCATGCGCATGGTTCTGAGGCCTTTAAATGGAGAACGAGTGAGGAATAGACTCTTTCTGTGCTTCTGCCATTTCACCATGCGAATCCCTGCATCACTGTAGAGTTACCACCAAGAAAAGGCTCTCACCCTTTCTCTGGGCTTTGGACTTCTCTGCCTCCAAAACTGTAAGCAATAAATATTGTTCTCTACAAATCACCCATTTCCAGGTATTTTGTTATAAGCAACAGAAATGGACTAATACGATGGGTCAAGGGGAGAAGAAGAAATAGTGGTCTTTGAGACCAAAAAGTTTGAAATATGAGGGACATTTAAGTGGAGGGACCTGGCAAGCAGCTAGAAAATCAGACCTGGCAGGGGCCCTAGCCATATGTTCATGTAGTCATTTTTTTTTTTTTTGTAAAAATTTCATAAGTAGATTATTTTAGCTGTGATTGATTAAAACTAAGACTGTTACCTCTTTCCACTCCAACTTTCTCTTCTTTACTTTTCCCCTCAGGTCAGGTGGCATTGGAGTGCTCCAAGAATTTGAGGGGAACTGTTCAGGGGGAAACTGAGTTAGGAATACATTATAGTTTAAGTCTTATGCGATACATCTATGGGATTCCTATGTATAATTAAGTTACTGCTAGCCATCCTAGCATAGAAATTTTCTTAAAGAACACCCCTGACCCCAAATTGTATTAACTCCAAGCACCATGAAACCTAGATGTGTCCCTGGATAGATTGGAGGTGATAATTTGATATAGATGACAATTGAAACTGACAAGATCACACAATAAAAGAATGTAGCAAAAAAGATGACCAAGAATGGAACCCATATTAAATGGTGGTTGGAAGAGAGCCAGATGAAGAAAAAGCTATCAGACAGAAGAGCCACAACAGGACAGGATTTGGGGAGCCAAAGCATAAGTAGTTTCAGGATGGCAGAGCACTTGGCTGGGCCACGGTGCCTGAATATTTAGTCGAATATTATTGCAGATGTTTCTACGAGGGTGTTTTTTGGATGAGATTAACACTCATCAGTGGACTTTGCATAAATCAATTTGCCAGAAGGGTGGGCCTCATCCAATCAGTTGAAGGCCTTAATAGAGCAAAGACTGACTTTCCCTGAGCAAGAAGGAATTCTGCCAGCCTGATGGCCTTCAGACTTGGAATACAACATTGGCTCTTCCTTGAGTGTCCAGCCTGCCAACCTACCCCACAGATTTTGCACTTGCCAGCCTCTACAGTCACATGAATAAATTTCTTAAAATAAATCTCTTGTTATATCCTATTGGCTTTGTTTCTCTGGAGAACCCTAACTAATACAGTCCTGTAGGGGCACAAACTTGTTTAAGAATGTCTCCAAGAAGCTTAACAAGTGCAAGGTAAGGAAATTCACATCAGGTAGAGAAGCAGAAAAGGTTTCACTAAAGAGATTGCATTTAAGGTGGGCCCAGATTATATTTGGGTAAGCAGTGATTGGGGAAGAGCAATTTATACACAAGTTATAACTAGATGAAGAAATGCATGAAGCCCAATTGGGCACTCACAGGAGTCCAGTTTGGATCTAGTATCATTTGTGTTAAATAAAACTTATAGGAGTCCATTGGTTTGGAATTAGCTCCTGCACGAGGTCCAACAGTCCAAACCAAAACAGAGTCACTCATGCTAAAGTTCCATATCACCAAGCTGAAGGTAAGTTATCTGACCTTCTGAGAAATCAGGAGAGTGAGAGATAATAGCCAAATCCTCAAACAAGCCAGTTTTAGCCAACATGATAAGGAAGCCCCCCTGCTTTAAACTTCTTCATAAGGAAAGTCAATTGGAAACAACCAATCCACTTTCTGTTCTCTGTTTCTGCTTTCCTCAGTTCTTTTCTGTCAATAAAACCAACCTCCTCTGCCCAGCTCATCAGAACACTCATTCTATTTTATGGGATGAGGTGTCACGCTATTCTAGAATTACAAATAAAAGTTAATTAAGATCTTTAAACTATAATTGTTGTAATTTTGTCTTTTGACATACATGCATAAGAAACTGGAGGGAGACCAGAGGGATTGATCCATTGCAGCCAAAGTGTGGAGGATGTTTCTATATTAGGAATGGGGTGTTTGTGATTTTTTTTTTCCTTTTTTCTTTTCTTTTTTTTTTGGTAGGAAACAGGTATTATTAAAGGTCTTTGAGCAGGAAAGTGGAATGAATGGGTGCCATAGAACAAACAACCCACACTAATATTAGCATGAGTTGGGTCCAACCATTCTTACCATATAATATGTGCCAAGCACTATACTAAATACTGTAGATATAGTAACAAAAGACACAGTCTCTGAATTCAAGGAGCTCACAATCTGTGAGGGAGTAGGAGATAGAAAGAGGGAAAATTATACAATGCAATATGACAAATTCTTTAATAAGAGTAAGTACACGGTGCAACAGAATCACAAAAGGACGCCTAATCCAGATGTGGATTTGGGGATGAGTTGAGATATAGAGGGTCACAGAAAGCTTCCTGGAAGAAGTGACTTGAGAACAGTTTTCTGGAACTCTGAACAATTTCTCATATTGCAATTTCATATGACCTAACCTAATAAAATGTTAGGCTGGGTATTTAGGTTCCCTGGGTAAGACCTCAAAAACTACTTAATTCATGACTACCTTTCAGCAGTATTTTCTGGATCCCAAAACAAAGGCCTAGTACTGGCGATATGCAAAATCTGAAATTGGACAGGTTAAATTTTTAAATCCTTCCATCTTCTTTCTTGCATTCTCTTTTGCTTAAGCCTTCTCTTTCCAGAACCTCTGGCCCAAGGCCTTCTGCCTGCCCTGAGGCTCTCGATGTTTCTCCCAAACTTGTTTTTCTCAAAACTTTCCACATTTAGGTGCCGTTTGTCGGGCCTCCCTGAGCCAGAGGCCGACAAAACCGAGCGGGAAGAGACCCCGGTCCAGCCGGGGGTCCCTTGTGGGGCTGAGCGGGATGATGAGTGTCGCTGGCACGGCCCTTCCCCCCCAGGACCTTCCTCCCCGGGGGCCGAGAAAGAACAACAACGACCCAGGAGAGAGGTCAAAAGCG
>NW_007727246.1:116301-120793 GCF_000696425.1 Galeopterus variegatus
GTGAGGGGGTGGGAAGAAGCAGTTGTCCAATTAGAGGCGGCCCCGAGTTGAGTGGCAGGGCGGGAAAAAGTTGCCTAGTCACCGGGTCCCGGAACTGGGAGCAATCGGGTACGTGCATACCAGCGCTAATGGAATGGCGACAGTGAACTTAAGCTTAAAATGGCCACCACCAGGAAGCAGGAACTATGCACAGTCAGGCGCCTCAGGATTGAAACGTGGCCCAACACCACTGATCTGTGTTAAATAGATTGCAACCTGATTGAAATAGCTAATACTAATGTGTGAATGACTATCCAGCCCTCTTGCTTTCCCAGAGCCTTTTAGAAATGATAGTAGGAATCTTTGGTGGAATAAAGCCAGGAAATAAAAACAAGGCCTTCGCGTATTTGTTTGGACAGGCAATTTATGGGTTGGGAGTTGAGAAGGTGAGATCTACCAATCCTGTGTTACCCAGTCGGACAGTTTGGTAAGTAAATTTCTGCTTGATATTTTACATCTAGTTACCTCTAAATATCATTAAAACCTTGTTTATTTGGCATTTGATGAACCAAAATACACTATGAAATTTTTTTCTAATGGATTTAAAGTAGGAGATTTAAAACCCTGCTTCTTCAAAAAGAATTTATGGCTCTTTGTCTGAAATGAAAGAAATCATGATATTTCATTTCCTGCTTCTTTTGAATACTAACCTGTTTGAATTTCCCTGTATAGTTACAGCATACTCATATATGTAGCTGTTTTTCTAAGAGAAACTAGTTTTTTTAAAAAAATCATGAATAATGTATATTTCATAATTTGGATTAAATAAACAAATTTAATTGAAAAATCTGATTTCCTTGGCCCTTCTTCCTTAAAATAATTACACTATTTCAAAACAAAGGTTTATTAAAATATATCATGATGCTTATTACCAGAAGTTTTAAGGCCATAACTTCTGAAACTTTAACAGGGGAAGGAGTGGACTTGGTTCATTAAATCAGTGGTTCCCAAACTTAGGTCACCAGAATGGCCCTGGGTAATTACAGAATTATTATCGTTGTTGTCATCATAGGTAATACGTAAGTATTTAATTTACAACCACCCCATATGTAATACTATTATCATCCCGATTTCAAAGATGAAGAAACTGAGGCACAGAGAAGTTAAGTAACTTGCTCACAGTTACCCAGATAAATAAAGAAGCCAGGCAGTTTCAAATTCCCTCCCTGCTACCTCCCCATCCACTTTTGATTCAGTAGATCTGGAATAGGGCCCCTGAAATTAGGCACAGACCACCTACTTTAAAGGCACATGTGAGAAGTTGGCAATTAGGGAGAGATCACAAAAGCCTGGGTAGAAGGTGCAAGGTGGGCTTCTTGGGAGGGGATGCGAGCTGGATCTTGAAAAGCGAGCATAATTTGGAGATGTGGGAAAGAAGAAGGGAACTATACTAAAGGAACAAATGGAAGCAAGCATTCGTAAATAGTGATTCAAAGCTGGGATTTGCATCCAGCTTTGAGCATGCCCAACAGGACTGGGTGGAGTTGAGAGTTCCTTTTGGGAAGTAGCTGGAAATAAATTTGAAAAATTAAGTTAGGGCAAGATATGGTGAAACACAAATGCTAGGTCAGAGTTTGGATTGAAGCCTATACCAATGGGGAGCCTTTGAAGTTTGAAAGGACAAAGACATAAGAATGAAGGTATCAGTCTAGAAGGAACAACCAGCAGTCAGTCACTGTGCAGGCAGAAGGACAGGGAAGAGACCAGAGCCAGGAAAATCATTTAGAAGTTTAAAGGAACAATACGGGTGTGGGGAAATATAGTAAAGCAGCAGATATACACCAGAGTCACTAGATCAGGTTATGCCAGCACCCAAGCTGAGTGATTTGGAGCAAATTGCCTAATGTCTCTGAGCCTTAGGTTTTTTCATTGGAAAATAGGTGTGATGATGATAATGCCTTCCCCCACAGACTGAGCCAAAATAAATAAAGGATTTCTCTAGTGTGGTGACAGCTCTGGGATGCAAGGTGAAAGGGTCAGTATTTTGGGTTTGTTTCCAGGCCTGTACGACTTAGAAAATATGTTATTACTAGCAATAGGGAAGTCAGTGGGCCTCACTTTGTGAAAGATGAGGAAAGGAAGAGAACTAATACTTAGTGTTCCAGGAATTATCCTGGAATTAGAAAGAAATTATTCTTCACCACACCCTTCTGAGGTTGGTATTTTTACCCCCAATTAATAAGTGACTTAACTAGAGCAACAGATAGTAATTTGAGTCTGGATATAAACCAAGGTCTGCCTAAATCTAAAACTTGGGCTTTTCCAACTACATCATATTGTTTTAGACTTGTAAAGTTACATCTTATTTCATTGGTTGTTGGACTAATATTCTAGTTTTCTGAGTCTATTTTGAATTTTGATTTCAACATCTATCAAATTAATTATCCCTCCAAACTTTGGGTCATCTGAGAGGGACATCAGTTTTGCTGAGATGGGGGAGAAAGACCGAGGAAGGATGTTTGGAAGTGAAAAGAGAGATGTCCTTGACCCTTTAGTTAGGAGGCAAGATCATCTGCCCAGAATAGATGCAATTTGTTCATGAAGTGGACACAAAAGTGGATGGAATAGTCTAGCTGCTAAGAATGATAGTGCAGACAGGTGGAGGGTAAAGGATAAAAGGCAGGTAAGAAGCAGGAATGGAGGTGGTGAGAGGTGGAGAGGCTGATGCGGGTGGGCTAAATACTTCCCTTAAGGAAAAACAGAGGGTGGAGGAAACACACAGTGAAGGGAAAGCTGACCCACTCAGCTCTTATACTCAGCTGTGGGAAGTCACAAAAACAGAGACCATATTGAATGAGGCGATTGGAGAAAACAGGTTAGGGAATATGGAGATGAGATAAGTTGTTTCCTGAGGAACACACAATTTCCACTAAAGAGAAGAAATTAGGATATTAATATATATATATACACACACACACATATATATACAGTATATATTAATATAATATATACAGTAGAAAGCATGGTCCCCAGGAACAAACCTTCCATTTTTACCTCCAAACTTACCATGTGCCTACAAAAAAGTTGTTAAATACACCTCAGTCTTCTTTAGACTAGGTTATTCAGCCAAGTGTAGGGTATAAAACAAGAATTTTTAAATCCCTGCACAAACTGAAGGATTTGGTGACAAGTATATACAAACACAATACTTCTAAAGATGTTTAACAGATGTCGACAAAAGACCACATTTCAATAAGAGAGACCACATACAAGGGCACTTCAAAAAGTTCGTGGAAAAATAGAATTAAAAGATAATACAAATCTTTCCAAGAACTTTTTGAAGTACCCTCCTATACCAGTGGGATGTTTTTTTCTTAGATAAACCCATGTCACCTAGGAAACTGTGGACTCTGGAGGGCTTGTCTGAGGATTTCTGCTCCAAAGTGGTATGGGAATCTCTGCAGTGTTTTAGTTTGGAGAAAACAGGAAGTTACATTCACCACATCTTTTGCCCAGATGATAACAGAATTCAAAATCCTTCTTGCTTATTCACGGAATCAGTCGGCTCTCACGCCGAGAGCCTGGGTATTAAAACAGCCACCTCTCAGTGGGGGGAGGGGCGAGGGGCTTTCTCCACGCTCTATCCAGCCTTTGTCACCTCAGGAAGCCGGGTGGCTATTTGTGCTCCCAAAATTTGTACTTAATTCGAATTATTTCAAATACCCAGTTACGACCGTTGATTTCAAATAAATGAGATCACTTCAGACCACGTGAAAACAATACTACTTTATAGCCACCACCTCATGCCATGCATATAGGTAATCGAAGCCTTCTATTTTTAATTTGTCCTTACAAAGACTAAGGGTAAAGTGAATCTTCGTCAAAATCTGCAAAAAGGGAGTTGGCTAAAGGGTTCGAAGAAACTAGGGAAGCCTAGTTTGGTTTTATTTTGGAAACTATTTAAAAGAAAGACGCAGATAAGCTCAGGCTTTCAGGACCTAAGGCCTGCAGGTGTAAAAGGGGTCGAGCCTGACCACATGTTTCTCTGAAGTGTGCGCTGATCTGGGGGGCCACCTTCCATCCGAGACTGTCCCCTCTGCCACTCGGGGCAGTTGCTTTTGGTTTGTCTCGCAGCCCGGGGAGGCAGAGGACTGGGATGCAGCGTGCTCCCCGGCGGCTCACGGGTGTGTGCGCGCGCACAGGGGAGGAGCGGCGGGAGCTGGGAGCCCCTGTCCTGGGGGGGCATCGGGAAGTTTCTTCAGAGGCCGGTGCCCTCAACCTAAGGTCAGCCCCGCTCGCGAGGTCTGAAGTGGCGGGAACCTGTGTCTTCCGAGGCGGCCCCAAGGCGAGGGAAGCTGTAAAACGCGGCTGAGGACCCGATGCGCCCGACCGCTGAGGGCTCGGGCGTCGCCGGGGCAGGGGCCCAGGGCTCGCAGGTGGGAGAAGCCACGCGATCAGGGGCCTCGGCCACTGAGGGGTGACCCCGGGGCCGCTGGCCGCGGCGGGCGGGAGG
>NW_007727246.1:121650-143486 GCF_000696425.1 Galeopterus variegatus
CGCGGCCCCGGACGCGGGCTCGGGGCGGCCAGGCCTGGACTACGCACTGGGAAAAAGCCCGATTCATCGCGCCCGGAGGCGTTGGCCTGGTGGCGCCGGCCTTTTTCCCAGCCGCGACCGCGCTCGTTTCTCCGGCGTGTGGCCCCGGGCGGCTCAGGCGTCCGCACCTCGCCTTCCCTCGTGCCGCGACCCCCGCGGGACGCTGGGACTCCTGCCCTTTCTCCCTCGCCCGCCTCGGGACCACGCTTTTTCCCGGGCGTCGCTTTCTGCCCGACTCGGGCTCTCCGGTGAGCGCCGGGCTCGCGCGCCGGAGGCGCTGCACGGCCGGGACTCGCGCTTTCCGGTTCCCCGCCCGCGGCTCTCGGGTTCCCCGCTGGCATTGTTGCGACTGTGCAGGGCGCTGTTATTGGGTAACAGTAGCCCTTTGGCTCCGTTCTCTTGGGGGAGCAGGCCGGGACAGACGCGCAGGGATGCGAGTGCGGCGGCCCAACCGGACGGCGCCCGCCCGGGCTGCGCGGAGTTGGGGTCCCAGGCTCGGGGGTCGTGCACCTTGAGTGCCAAGGCCCGTGTAGCCCAGAAGCCCCCTTTTCCTGCCACATGTATCGTGTTGTGTAGGGTGAACATAAGGTAATTAAGAAGGAGAGGAATGCTTATGAACATCACTTTTGATTAATCCCCAAAGTTAAGGGTTTTCTATCTAGCTCTGCCAAAAAGCGATTCTCATTCACATTGGGTCACTTTTAGTTCATAGTAGGGGTTAGTGGTTACTGCGCAAATACTGAATTGCAGTCAACTTACTTAAGTATGTATTTGCTCTGTGTAATTGCTCTTTCCTGTAGTAATATTAAAATAGTCAAAAGTTGAGTGGAGTAAATGGTCATGCTTTTTGAAACGGCGTGGCAGAAGAGGAACTAAAATTAATTTTTACTTTAAAGTCATGAGCTTCCAGGACATAACCACATCTTAATGCACCCCAGAAGGGTGTGCAGTTTTAAGCTTCTTGCTGTACCGGATTTTCTGAAACCCTAGGGAGTTTATTATGTAGCAAAACGTGATGGTGTTTAAAAAGTAAAAACCAGTCGTTTTGCTTACAAATTTGGATATGAAGTTTTTCTTTGTTTCAAAAGGTGTTTGGATAATAGAAAAATATTTACTTGAAAGTTCTATCTTTTGCTTTCCAGGGTAAGTCGAAATAGTTGCATCGCATTTCAAATTGTGAAGCATGCAAACACAAGACTGGCTTGGTTTACCTCTATTATGCCCATTTTTGGAGGTTTCAGGAGAGTGCTCATTAAGCTTGAGAAGGATGGCCCAACTGCTTCCTAATACTGTTAAACTTTTTTTTTTTCTCATTGGCCTCATCTTTTAAAAACTATTTTGCCGAAAAACTATAGACACACTAGGGTTTTTCACCAGTTTATAAAATCCGCCCTCCTCTGTGAGCCGCATGCTCAGGTCGTTGTAGGCATCCCCCCTCACCTCCCCCCAGCGTTTGCCACAGCAGGAGACTGAGACAAGTGAATGCCTGAACCGATTCTGCACGGTTTCCTTAGATATTGCAACTCATGAGACTCCTTTGCTGCTTACTAAATATTACCTTCTAGCGATAATAACTTAGATTGTCAGTACAGCCTTACTTCCCATACATTTCAGACTATGAATTTCTTGAAAGCAGGGGATATTCCTTACTGACTTTTGCATCCCCAGAGTTATATAGAACTTGGTCGTAGCGGTAAGGCGGTTGTTTTTTGTAATGAATGAATTTTCTGGGATAATTCTAACTTAAACCCGGTGTTTGACTACTTGCCCTGATTTGGGCTACAGAAAATATAGTCACTGCACTTACACTGGTTAAGAATGCAAGCTTTATCGTCATCATCATCATCATTATTATATACTTCCTGAGAGTAAAATTTGTCGTCTTCCTCATCCCTCCCTGTCCACTGCCCTTTCCCTCCCCTCCCTCAGCACCCCAGTATCTAGTCTAGTGTCCTCACAGAAGAATGCTCAGGTTTTCTTTAGCTGTGGAAATCCAGGAACGTGCCAAAAAAACAAGTTGTGAATCTTAGCTTTTTTTTTTTTTTTTTTCCTTTAACATGTTGTAAGGTGTGGGACTTTTTAATTTTTCTTTTTTTTAGAACAAGATTGGGTTTTCCCCTCTCTAGGTTAAATATCACAGCCTTGCTTTTGAAAAGTAGTAGTTTGGTAGCCCGCTGGAAAGATGAGGCAGGCCCAGCGGTGCTGTTAGAGGGGGATGTGAAGTCCCTGTGGGAGTGAAGCTTGTGGGAGAGGCTGTTCTGGGTCATGCAGGGCCTTTTATCAGGAGTGCATTCCCAGTACACCCAGAGGCACAGATAGTGCGCCTTTCTTTCAGCACAGAACTCAGCACAGAACATTAAAATGTATGTACTTTAAGTTGAGGAGTTGTTACTTGCCATTCTTCAAATTTAAAAAATTAGAGCCCCCCAAAATTAAGAAAATGAAGACCTCCCAAATTTAAGAATGTGTTTGCGGTTTTTTGTTTTGTTTTGGCAGCTGGCTGGTACCGGATCCAAACCTGTGACCTTGGTGTTACCAGCAGCCTGCTCCCCCAAGTGAGCTAGCAGGCCAGTCCTTGCTATTTCAGCCCTTCATGAGTCCCAAAGCCATGGACTTTCTACCCTCAGCAATTGAGTCAGTCTGGAATAAAATGTCTTTGGGGGACTATTGACTTCGTTTGAACTTGTCTTTTAGATACATCTGGAGAAAAGAGTGTTAACCATTTTAATGGCCAATCGTAAGTTTGCCTTACTTTTTAAAAATATCTGGTAGTTTATCAGTAAGGTGTCTTTTGTTTTGCTTAAAAATTGAGAAATAAGCATTATGTACAGAATAAATAAAATTTGGATAAAACCCTTAAGTTTATTCTATTACTGAGGCCTTTAGCTCCCTGTTTATAATATGTACATTTAATAATGCATGCTATAAATAGGATTATTATAACACAATGATTTCAATTTTTTATTTGCAGATGTATTTTCTAGTTTATAAAAAAGCCTGTGTGTGAGAGATTTATTCATTTATTTTTGCTTGGGGATAGAACATTTTGCTTGGAGAGAAGACAGGGAGTCTAGTTCGAGCTTAACTTTGCTGGGTCTAAATTTCCTCATTTGCAAAATGAGATAGTTTTTAATTGTCACTGTTTAAGATTTCTTTAGGCCCTGACAGTGTATGGATTCCATGAGAATGCCATAACTTTTAACGTTAACAGCATTTTAGAAAAACTGTCTTACCAGGGCATAATGTATTCATGTTTGAAAGCAGAGTTGTAAAGTCTTAGTTTGAGAGTCATTTAAATTTTTTTCCTTGGGAAAGTTGGACCAAGTAAGCACAGTTCTGCTCTCCCCAGCTTCCACTCCATGCTTCTACATGACTGCAGTTCCATTACCAGAATTTCACGTCTCTTTCTTTTCCCCTTCCTATCACCTGACAGCTCAGGCATCGCCATCTCTGGAAAGCTGGCCCTGACAGCCCTTTCTGGGTTAGGAGATTTCCTTAGGTTCCTGTAATGTCCTCCCTGTGTTGCTATCATAGCACTTAACCTTTTCCTTGTCCTTGTTGGTTTCTCCCACTGGACTGTCCTCCTTTAAGACAAGGACAGCATGGTGTGCATCTGTACCCAATGCCTAGCACATTAGTCGCGTCAACATTTGTGCACATACGTCCTCCCACTGAAAGCTTTGCAAAGCCTTATGAAGTGTAGGTGCTATGGTTTAACCCACCTTATAGAATCTAGGTGAAGGAGCTGGGGCTTTGAGTGGGTACGGTCAGGGATAGTGGCAGTGGAGCCTGAGTTAAACGGGACAGAGTAACTCCAGAGCTCAAGCTTTTAACCAGTTGCGCCCTAAGTGTCTGGACTGATCTATATGAAGGTAGAAGCAGACTAGAAGAGCTTAAAATGAAAATTCTTTAAGGATTGATATATGATAATTGATAATTATGACTGAATTCGATATGCAGAACTGGTGATTGACTGCCAAGAATGAGCTTATTCTTTCTGGTCTTTTAGTAACATTGAAGGAGAGTAATTGGGCATTGATGGCATAGATAGGAATGGTTCTGGAACTTTGGGGCTGTTGTTAAATTGGGTGTGATGTTATGCCTGACTGGCCTTGCAAAAATTTGTAAAACCATGTAAGACTCTTCAAATCTAACAAGCTGCAATTTTTAAAAAGGCCTGTGTCAGAAAATACTTTGGAGAACAGATTTATGAAATGGATACAGCCATTTAAAATATGTGTAAAGGGTGTATGCACTGGTGAAAATATTTTAAGTAGTAAAAATGATTGTAATTTTAGGGTAGCAAACTTGTGTGCTTTTAAAACATTTTTCAAAAAAGAAATTTTAAGAACCAAAAGATAATAGGATGGAGAAAACCTCTCTAACACCTAAAGTAGGGACCGTGAAGGAAAAGATTCATTTGACTACTTACTGTAGAATAAATAATAAAACTACTGTAGGTTAAAGTTCTGTAAACAGAATTAAAAGACGAATGGCAAACTGAGAAAAATACTGTAACTTATGAGCAAACTTACTTTACTTACTATAAAAAGAGGGCTTGTAAACCAATAAAAAAAGAGAACCCTGCCGTGGAAAAAATGGGCAAACAATAAATTTATAAAAGAAAGGGCAGGAAACATGAAAAAATTTTCAACTTAGCAGGACTCCCAGAAATGCAAATCAGTGAGATACTGTTTTTTCAAAAACATTTTGGCATAGATTAAAAAATAAGCCACTTCTGGGAAGGTACAGAGAAATGAGCCCATTCATACATTGCTAGAAAGAGTCTAATTTAATACGATTTTTCAAGAGCAAAATATGTAACAAAAGCTAATAAAATATATGCACTTTGAAATAGCTAATCCACTTCTAAGGATTTAGTGTAAGGAAATATAAGAAATGATTTATATGCTAATATTCTGTCCAGGGCATGCAGTTATTTAACTAATGCCCTCTTATTAATCATTGTTTTCAGTTTTTTGCTATAATTATTTCAACATTGTTTAAATAAATCTGTGCATTTCCATAATATTCTATTCAGTAAGTAGTTAATATTAAATGGCAAAAACATACTGTAAAACGTGTAATGTCTAAAATATTTTTGTGTGTGAGTATATGCATTTTTTAAAAAGATAATAAACCAAAATATAAATTGTGATTAGCTCTGAGCAGTGGGTTTATAGGTTATTTTTAGTTTATTATGCTTTTCCCCCTTCCAATTTTACACAGTACCTTTGTATTTATAATACAGTGGATTAATTTATAATAAGAAAATCTCAGGAGAATAGAAGCTCTGGGACTACTTACAAGGAAATTGTTTCTGCAGCCACTTCCCAGGTGTGTTGATGCCAGGGATAAATATCTGACTTTTGGTGAGCTGTATTTCCAGTGGTCAGGTTCTCTTTTGCTGGTTTAATCTTACCATTTATGTCCTTGATTTTAATCCTTCAGATAACTTCAGGTGCCCTCGTTTGATGCCTTCCATGAAACTGTCTTAATGAAATTCATTTACGTTTTGATATTTTATTATATTTACTTATAACACCAGACTAAGTACTAATGAATTGTCTTCAGTGTGGAAGTTTCCTTTTTTTAGTGATATTTTGAACTTCCTATCCTTTTTTGCTTGGTTCACAACTCCTAGTGACAGTAGACGCATTTTAAATTGGATGTTTAAACTTAATGTCATTATGCTTAAGAATATAAATTTGCTAAAAAATAAATAAATAAATAAATTATTTGGGCACAGTTTGTTCTATAGCTTGGAAAATTGAAAGATTACTATCAATTATTTAAGAAATGTATTCTAAATGGCACAAATTAGGAATACCATTGAAATTATGAGAAAATAGGTGCACAGAAATGTGTCACCAAATGCCAGGGAAAAAAATACCTTTACTATGTAGAAATCAATTAATCACTAACTAAATTCATACTAACTAAAATTGTTGTATGTACCTGATAGGCATCTGAAGTCAGCATGTGGGAAAAAAAAGCAGAAGAGCTTAGATATCCCTTTCTGAGGGTTAGAAGGAGGCCTGCGCTGGTCAGACCAGAAGGAAAGGTTTGGAATCCTGGATGAGATTTATAAACCATGGCTCAGACTCTTTGCTACCAAGTGGAGTCCCAGGAATAGATGTGGAAACTAGGCCATGTGCCCCTCCCCAAATCTCAGGCTTTTCTCTGGGAACTAGAAGACTTCAGTTTGGGGAAGGGTAGAGAAGGAAGAAAATCCTAAGTGATTTCTTCTGACTTCTCCCATCTTAAAGATTTAAGATCTTTAAAAGATTTACTTGCAGGTCCATCCTACCTGTAATAATAACACTTAGCATTAAGCAGTTAGTGTATGCTGAAGACTGTGCTGAGCACGTTTTGTGACTTAGGAGCTGCTCCCACTCAGCTTTCTGCTTCTTGGAAATGTCTCACATTGGACAGAAGTCTGTCTTATGCTGTCCAGGTTGAAGGTATTACATCATCATCAGATAGAGACTACTGAAATTAGAGTGTCTCTTATTTGATATGTTGATGAAAGGCTACCTGGGCACCTGCTGTGGAAAGTAGGTCACTACCAACAAGGCACCCAAAAGATGCAGAAGGGAAGAATTAGGGATGCTGAAGGTACACGTAGCCGATTGAGCAAGTTTGCCTGGAGTTAGCTCTTCAGTGGCCCCTTTGTATGTGTTATGTGCGTAGGTGACTTTGCCCTTTTTGGGTTTTTTAATGTCTGCAGTTTAGCTGGGGTTTTACTGCTGAAGCATATCATGTGTGTGATCACTTTCGACATTATGAAGCTTTGTATGTTTGCTTTGGTCACTATTATCTTTATAATAAAGGAGCTGTGCTTTACCATTCCACCTGTTACTGCATTTTAAAGATTTTTGTTTGTTTAGGCCAATATTTGCCCATCTGTGTTCTGTGACATGTAAGATATGGGCATGGGAGGGAAGATCTGTGAATAAATAGATTTATGAAATGCTGGGTTGCATATTGAAGGGTCTTTAATCTATTAATGTGCATTGCCTCCCTTATAGGGAGGTATATTTTATGGAGGGGCTGTGCATGATTGTGTGTGTATATATATATGTATATTTATGTGCACACACATGTGCATCCTTAATTTAATAATAGCCTGTGAAGGAAGAAAACCTCTCTACAATATTAAAGAACATGTTTTGTAGAACACACTGGTTTTAAAATCACAGAATATGGAAAATTATGTGCCTTAGAGATTTGGTATGTAGTAAATTGATGTATTCATTTTTTTCTGTCTTTGGTGGAGCACTGATAGCATCTGGAAATGCTAGTTCTTTGGAGCACAGTGTAGGAAGTGCCCTAGAGAGGGCAGGATTGTAATGAATACAGTTATAGGTTTAATTGTCTAGAAGTGATTTTTGCTTCAAAGTATCTTTAAAAAAATAAATAAATAGGGCCGGCCTGTGGCTCACTTGGGAGAGTGCGGTGCTGATAACACCAAGGCCCCGGGTTCGGATCCCATATAGGAATGGCCGGTTAGCTCACTGGGTGAGCGTGGTGCTAACAACACCAAGTCAAGGGTTAAGATCCCCTTACCGGTCATCTTTAAAAAAATAAAAATAAATATAAATAAATAAATAAGCAGATGAATCAGCATTCATCTATAATTATTACTGAGAAACAGTAACAAAATCAAAGCCTGTATAATTTACATTTTATCGATGGTGTTGTATATTGAGAAGACCTCTTGAACCTGGAAAATATTGATTTTGTAACATTAACTGCAGAGATATTTAGAATTCTTTTTTACTTTAAAAGTCTAAAACTTCCTGAGTTTTAAAAGCACCTCAGTACTTCTTCACATCTCCTTTTTAAGGTTCCCTTAGATTCTTTATTATATGGTTCTTCTGCATTTCTGACTCAGAGCGTAAACGCTATTCACATGATGTGTTAGGTCAAATTAGTTTGTTCTATTTTCTAGAGCATTTTGTCGTCTCTGAGGAGGGGATGTAATATGCACCCATTTTCCAGACTTCTGGACCAGGTGCTGTGGGGAAGCTATAGGAAAATAGTCAGGGCTCCTTCAGATGTTCAGAATCTTGCCAAACATTTGATGTAAATGCACATGTGCACCCAGGTTTTCCTTGGTTATTGTCTAATGTAATTGCATGTGAGTGCCCATGTGTCCTGAGTTATCGGACTTAAGTATAAAGGACGAGTGGCTCCCACCCCCAAGACGTGGGGTGGGGGGGTGGCTATGGGAGGCTGCTACTGCTGGAGGCCATTGGTGCTGCTGCTGCTGAGGACTGAACTCGAATCATCTGCCAGAGGCTCCCGGGATCTTTCCCAGTTACCTAGTTTGTGGACCTGCATGTGAGAGGTCTGGTGACCCAGCCTGGCATGTGAGGAGTCTGTGACTCAGTCTCTACAACGGGTTTGTTGAGTCTGTGGTCCCTAGCCCTAGTAATACAGGTACCATTCTTTTTTTCTTGAATGATCTTTTGGCCTTAGGTTCCTTGAAAAATACTTGCTGTTCTGGTAGTTTCTTCTTACTCTTCATGAGCATTCAAGAGATAGCTCTCTAACTTGATCCTCTGTTTAGTTTGTTTTGCGTTGGGGTTTTTCAGTTTAATTTAATTTAAGGAATTCTCAGCAACTTCAGCTGAGCTTTTTTCAGTCCAGTTAACGGCCTTCAGGACTTTTCCATTTAGCTAACCTGCCCTTACTTCCATCTCTGCTTGCCCCAAACTGATCTCTCTTCTTGCTCCCTAAACCATATCTAACTTCTCTATGTCTAGCATTATATCTAGGGCACAGGCTTAAAACTCTAATTTTTCTCTTGTCCATATTCAGGGAGCTACCAAATCTCATTACTTCTTCCTTCAAAATGTCCTTTATTCAAATTTTCCTTTTGGGTCCAGCTGTCGCCACTTCATTCTACCTTTATAGCTTCGTAGTAGTGCAGGGCATCACCTGCTCTGGTATTCAGGATTTGTCATGGCTCCCTGGACTATAGACACCTCCCTTGTCATGGCAGTTATTCAAGCTATCAAGATTTGATAGAAGGGGCTCTGTTCTTCTTTCTCAACCCTTACTACAACAGCCCTATCTTATCTCCATAAGCTTTAAAATAATACCAGAAGTCTAGCTATATGACTTTAAAAAAAAAAAAACAAAAACTAGCTCTGCTACACTTTTCACTTGAAAGTAGCTGGGTATTGGCTCTGGCTATTTGTCTTTATCCCAGCTCTTCAAACTGGGCGTATGATTTCTAGTAATAAAATTTAACAAAATTTTAATAAAGCAGCCAATTTGTGGAAGTTCTGAGATTTTTATCATAACAAATTATAAATGTTGAAATTTTCTTTTGATAAGGCTGGTTTATGGGGAACTGTGATTTAAAAATTCAGATTATAACCAACAAACCATATATTATACTAAAGTTTTGTTTTGGCTGTGTTAATATGTAAGATGAATGTCCATATTGCTTTTTATGGTACATATGTAGGTGAGTGTATGTATAACTGGGGGAATAGATTCCCTTAACAGTTGTAGGAAAAGTGATTTTAAAAAATATTGTAACAACTCCCTTGGAGTTGCATCCAGTGACTGCAACTGCAGCACTACATTAAAAAGATTTTTCCGGGGCGGCCCGGTGGCGCACTGCTACAGTGCGCCGCTTGGGAGCGCAGCGGCGCTCCCGCCGAGGGTTCGGATCCCACATACAGACCAGCCGCTCGCTGAGCTAGGTGTGGGCGCAACACCGAGGGTTGCGATCCCGTTGCCGGTCCCGGTCCGGGCGCGACACTGAGGGTTGCGATTGGGTGCCGGTCACGAAAAAAGACAAAAAGGAAAAAAAAAAAAAAAAGATTTTTCCCCCAAAATGCAGAGGAGGATTAGTTTGTTTTATTGACAATCTAGTAGAGACTGAAGTGAGTATAAGCACATACTCTGTGTATGTGTGATCTGAAAATAATTAGTCCTAACATGGGCTTCTCTATTTCATTGCATTTACATTTTTCAGAAGTTGATTGATTTACAGTGTTTTGATATGAAAATTTTATTTTAGAAAATTGAACCACATTTGTGAAGCCCAAGTTCTCTAGTATGCAAGTTCTTAATGATATAGAACTATGGGGAAAATCTGGATTATATGATTTTAGTGCTGTCTTTAAAAATTTTAACTATACAAAGTTATTTGATAAAGTTTGTGGAAAAATAGAATTAAAAGGATAATATCAGTCTTTCCGCAAACTTTCTGAAGTACCCTTATATTTGCAACTGAAAACATGGACTGATGGTTTTTGAAATAAGCTACTTGAAGCATAAGATTGAAAACCTTGCTGGAGAAAATACACAAGTTACTGAAGTAAATTATGTGAAATTAAGAATACTGATGGACTTTTTTTTTTTAAGGCTTCCCACACTAAACTTGAGCTCAACAGTGAGTACTATGGTACTATCCCAGTCACAACTAATGTAGTGATAGAAATCAGTAGCAGTCTTAACAAGTAGGATATTCTTTGTGCTTATTTACAATATGGATTTTTAGAGCATAGTGTTTTAACACCAGGGTCAAGGGTTCAGGTCCTCATCCTGGCCAGCTGGCCATCCCCCGCCCCCCCTCCCTGTCCAATAGATGCAAAATGAGCTGCTTTTGTGTCTCTTCTGCCTCTAAACAATAACATAAAAAACCACCACTCTCATAGTGACAAATAAAAACAAGTTGTGTAAACCATGAAGGAAATTCACTAGAAACGTTTGCAACTAAAAAGAAAGGCACATCTTGACTAGGGGCAGTTCAATAAAAAACATGAGCAAGTACAAAATGCTAGAGGCTTGCTTCTGTTTCAGAATCATCTTCTAAGGGGAAGTTGATGCTACAGGTTTTACCAAATTTTCTCCTTTGTTATAGAATGGCCAGATAGTTTTGACTCACAGTGTGATGTAAGATTAAAAAAGAAAAAAGCGCCTCCCATCTCCAAAAGAACACCCCCTTTTATTGAAGGTATATCAAAAGGCAAATTTTCATGAGCTCAGAAAGACGTACTCACATAATTGATTGAGAGACTGTATTTAGCCTAATTATCCTTGATCGATTGACAGTCCAGATTTAAGTGCACACTTTCATGTGTATATGGGAATATTTCAAAAAGTTTGTGGGAAAATGGAATTAAAAGATAATACTAATCTTTCTATGAACTTTTTGAAGTACCCTCATGTGTCTTCTCACACCCTTTCCCCATTATTTATAATGTCTGAAAATACTAAATTTCAAAGTCTTTGTTGTAGCTAGCAAGGAAATTTTCAACAAGATGCTTTTTAGCAAATGCTACACTGCACACGGGATCGGGGTGCAGATCTGACAGGTGGAACCGCAGGTGCAGGAGGTGACATCAAGCTCACTGTGAACCCTGAGTGCTTTGGGGATCATTGCCTATGTGCCAGGAGTATCTCGCCTGAGAGAGGGTGTGCTTGCCTTTTATCTGTTCCTTCAGTAGGGTAGATAAAATGGTAAGTTGTCTTCAAAACAAAAAACAAAATCTTCAAAGAGAGTGGTAGGACTGTTTATCTTTTTGAACCAATTTGCAGTGAGATAGATGGGAAGTGTATTTGAAAGTTTGCTAAGCTAGGGAAAGTTACTGATCAGAATTTCTGAACCCAGGGTTCAATTATTTATCTTGGTGGGGAAAAAAATAATGAAAAGGGGTTTTCTTATTGAAAACCCTGATAAGGTGATGAACAGCTTCATGTTCACCTAGTGATGTGATAGCTTTCAAAATCTGCTTATTGAACAGGTAGTTTTTCAAGGCTTAGCACTTGCCAAATCCAGGGCAAATGTGGATTTCACCACATATGAGGGAAATTTGAAATTAGTTGAATAGGGCCATGGGAACTATGAGTTGAAACTGAGCTCATTTAAATGGGAGTTACAGGGGCTGGCCATTTAGCTTACTTGGGAGAGCATGGTCCTGGTAACACCAAGGTCACTGGTTCAGATCCCCATTACTGGCCAGCCACCAACAACAGGAAACAAAATAGGAGTTACAGCATTCGTGGTAGAACAAGAGCATCCTTCTCTGTAGTGGTCCTTGGCTGGCCATGAGTGTGTCCCCTTGCCTGGAATACACGTCTGCATGTCCACCCTCAACTCCCCCCTCAGTGGCCTCCAGGTGTTTTCCTACTCCCCCAGCCTCTGGGTCACTCAGCAGAATGCAGAAAGTCTTGCTGTTCATGTCGGCAGATGTGCTGGTCTGGGTTCTGAACATACTGTGTGGTGCCGAGGCAGAAGAAAAGGTTCTCGGATGCTGATGAGCAGTGAAAGCTCCTCTGCAGCGGCTTTTCCAGAGTTGGTGGATTCAGTACAACAGCATCTCACCACACACTAGTGAGATAGGTAGGAAACACTTTTCAAGCTGGTATTTTAAAGCATTCTATTGAAACAAACATGTATTTCATGGCAGAATGAAAGGTACGCATGAATTTTAAGATAGGATAATATTTTAAAGAAAATTTGAACCTTTAGCAACTGCGTCAAGCTGGATCCCCAGGTCCTCAGAGTACAGAGACTTCCCCGCTCCCACCGATAGGTCCGTTTTGGTGGGAATTTTGAGGAAGTGCTGTCTCTGGTGTCATCAGTTATCAAAGGTATTATGAAAATTTCAGGCAACATTATTGTACTTCATTTTGACAAAAATAAGCATGCCTGGTTTGACATTTTCTTCAAGAAATTTTTGCTTTTTAATTTAAGTAACTGTTAGGAATTTCAAGGATATCAAAAACCTTTATAGTAGTGATAACATGAATAGTAGCAAGTGCTTACTGTGTGTCAGGGACTCTTCTAAGCATTTTATTTCCATGCCTCATTTATTTGTCACAACCAGCCTATACACTACTGTTAGTATCCCCATTACAGATAATGAAATTATAGGCACAGAAATTAAGGAACCCACCCCAACTCACACTGCTGGTGAGTTGTGGAGCCAGAATTTTGAAGTTCCGTAAGCGTCCATTCACATTTATATTCGTACATTAGCTATTTGAAATTGTCTTCTCAATAATGTTGATTAGTGACTCAAGTCGTTTCTGTAGTAAGAAACACCTTTTATAGAATAAGCCAGCACACTCAAACATAACTTTAAAAAGATTCTCTTAGTAATATTTACCTTCTTATGTCCTATGAGCTCTTTTTTTCTATGTAACTTTTTTTAAAAAGCTGCTATTTCATACATTGACTTCATGATCTACATAGTAGTGGATTGCAGCCCTCAGTTTGAAAAACATACATGCCGTAGATGATCATGATCGAATGTAATAGTGTTTTTCTTTGTTTTAAAGTGAATAAACATACTTGGAAATAAAATACATGCAAGTACCAAGGTCATTGAATAAAAAGCATTGTTCGGAAACTGAGACCTGAAATTCAGTTCTTAGTAGTTAAAAGTAGTTCATTTGGACAAACTGGTCAGTCTGTATAGCACCTGTTAAATATGATTATGGTTTTCTATAAGTTTTCAAGTTTTCTAATGCAGTTTATAGCAATGATGCTTATGACACCCTAATTGGAAGTCATGTAGTGATTAAAGTGAAAAGAATACAGATGTTGATTGAAGTAAGATTCACTTATGAAGTGAACAGTATTTAGGGTGTTGAGTGTTCGTGTATGGATCTTTAGCAATTTAAAAGAACCCTCTTCTATTAACTTGTTCGGGTACCAGGTCTGAGAGACCAAAAATTGTTTCCTAATTCCTAAGGTGTGTTCATAGGAGAACATTCTATACTTAATGACATCTGAGATTTCTCATAATTATAAAACTGTGTGTGGGTGTGTGTTTGGGGGAATATATTAAATTAGCATATGTATACAGTTAACCCTCCGTATCCAACAGTTCCACATCTGCAGAGTCAACCAACTTTGGATAGAAAATACTTGGGGGAGGGCCGGCCCGGTGGCGCACTGGAGAGTGCGCCGCTTGGGAGCGCGGCGGCGCTCCCGCTGAGGGTTCGGATTCCATGTGGAGACCGGTTCCCACTCACTGGCTGAGCGCGGTGCGGGCGCAACACCGAGGGTCGCGATCCCGTTGCTGATCCCCGGTATGGGCGCGACACCAAGGGTTGCGATCCCGTTACTGGTCAGTAAAAAAGACAAAAAGGAAAAAAAAAAAAAGAAAATACTTGGGGGAAAAAAAACACTAAAAAATAACAATGCAACAGTTAAAACAAACAAAAATTTTAATGTGGTATAACGACTATTTACATAACATTTACATTGTGTTAGATATTATAAGTAACCTAGAGATGATTTAAAGGATATGGGATGATGTGCCTAGGTTAATGTCCATTTATGTCAGGAACTTGAGTATCTGTGGATTTTGGTATCTGAAGGGGTCCTGGAACCAATCCCCCAAGTATACCAAGGGATGACTGTATTTATACTGTTGTACAATTACAAGGACACAGATTGATCACAATGAGTAGACTGCTATATTTATTCACTTACTAGAAGTTTAAAGGTCTACTAATTTAAAGCTCTTGCTAGTTCTTAGGAAGTGGGAGACAGCATAGAGATAACTAAACCATCAAGGGTGGGATACATCTGCTCTTGTCCTACCCCGGAATGGTGGGTCTTGGCCTTGTTTCTCAAATTTTTAAGACCATAAGTTTTATAGTTTTTATGGCTTGTTTGAATAATTATATTTCTCAAATTTTATATGTAATGTAAATGTAGAGTAACAGAAAATAAAATGGCATGTAATTAACCATTTTTAGTAGTTCCATATGCCAATGTGCTGAGTGGGATTTTGGATGTGTTTGTTTTTTGAAGTATCACCAGAGATTCAGGTGTGTCCACAAACTATTTGGAGTAATTAATTTACCAGTATTTCTGGAGCACCTGTCACATGCCAGGGCACTGTATTCAGTGCTGAGGATTCAACTCTGAAGAAGGTGCCTGACCTCCAGGGACAAAACAGGAGTCCACAGATCAGAAGTATTGCTTCCATTAAACCTCAAGGTCATAGTGAGATTTTCACTTTGCAAATAATAACCTTTAATTATTGATACGTTTTCCATTTTTTAAAGTAACAGGTATAAATGTAAAATCTATTTACTAAAACATTCATTATTCAAATAGCAGTAATTAGCAAAGAGCCTAATTTTGAATTAAGGAAAACAAGCAAACAGAATTTAATATTAGATACTAGTTTTCTGTTTACTCATGTTTTCTACATTATGAAATACAAGTATATTTCATGAGTGAAATATAAAAACCAAAAGTGAGACTACTTTCATTTTTAAGGCAAGTTTTGCAAATACTACATGAATAGTGTTCAACATACTAAAAACATTCTTGTATTTAATGGTTTTAATCACTTTCTGATTAAAATCATGTGAATTAGGTGGGTCTTTGAGGATCATCTACCACTCATTTTTTAGAAGGGAGAGATGCATAGAAGTCTGCATTTTTACTATGGTATATCATGTAATCTTTTATAGCAGGTCTGAGAAGTTGGTATTTTGGTGTTTTAATTCCCACCCCCCAGCTTTACTAGGATATAGTTAACAAGTAAAACTTACATGTATTTGCTGTGTACATGATGTTTTGATATATGTATACCTTGTGAAATGATTAAATCCTCATCGCTGTTATTAGTTTTTTTGTGTGTGGTGAACTTTTAAGATATACTCTTAGTAATTTTCTTGTTTTTCAATTTAGTTTTGTTTTTAAGCAGTTTTCAAGTATATAGTACATTATCATTAACTCTGGTCACCATGCTATACAGTAGTTTTCTACCAAATGCTGCCTTCTAAGTGAAACTGGGTAGTTGTGCTCGCTGGTTTGGGATTCTCTGTATTTGTTTCTTCTCTGTAGTGATTGGCATAGAGTTTTCTAGAGGCCATCTGGTGGTGAGCTGAGTTGGGGGTCATCTTGATGAGGTTGCCAAAGGGACTCATTTTAGAGGACAGGAGAAGCATGAACACACTTAGGTAGAATATGGTCAATTTTATACCAGACTTTGAGTTCAGAGTTGCATACATTCAACTGAATGACATGCACAAAAATTTTGTGAGACTGCTGCTGTAAATAATTATCATTGGTTGGATATTATTTTTGAATAATGTGTGTAGTTTGTCTTGGAAATTGAAGCATAATAGTTATGCATTCATTTGTAAGTTTATAATAGTTATGCTTGTATAATGGCTTTAGCATTTAAAAGGAAAGTTTGTCTCACTCATACTGTCATTGTATAATGGTAATAGGGGTAATAAGTCATCACATTCTCTTAGCTACTCCTGGGATCCTGCTGTGACACCAGATATCAGGAGTGACAGGTACCTGTTGATTTCTGCTAGCGACAGAGTCTACCATCCTCTTCTCACCATCATTTTGAGTAGGTCGTTTCCATTTCCACTTGGCTGCAGTCTGGTTTTGTCTCTTTCTACTCTGCTGGAGCTACATTCTTGAAGGCCACCAGTCTCTGACTTATTATAGTCAGTGACTTGTTTGTAATAGACCTTTTCCTTAATTTATCTTCAATTTTTGACATGTTGGACTAGAAGTTTTATGAACTGTCCTCCCTTGGCTTCTGTTTTCTGGCCTCCAGGTTCTCCTACCTGTATACAGTAGTATTCTCCCTTATCTGTTATTTTGCTTTCTGAAGTTTCAGTTATCTGCAGTATAGTACAGTACAGTATTTAAAGAGAGAGACCACATTCATGTAACTTTTTTTTTTTTTTGGTGGCTGGCTAGTACGGGTATCTGAACCCATGAGCGTCGTCTTAAGCATCTGGCCTTTCTTTTTCCATTTAGCTCTTGGTCTAAATGGACCCATTACTTCCATTCTGATAGCGTCCCTGTTCATGTGTCACCTTGCATTCTCTCTGCAAACTCTGCAGAGCTGTCAAATTAATGTTTCTAAAATCACATCAGTGATGTCACTTTCCTGCTCTGAAGCCTTCCAGAACTCTCTGTTACCTACACAGAGTGAAGGCCTAGTGTCCTCTTCACAAACCCACCCATCCCGCTCCTACAGCTTCTTGCACAGCCCTTCACTCACCCGCCTGTGATCTTTCTGCTTCATGCTCTTCTCCCCTTGTTCAACATCCTCCCTGTCTCTCCATTGCTGTTCAATTCTTATTCGTCCTTTGAGAAACAGTTCAAAGCTCACATTGTAAAGCCTCCTCTATCACTGTAGCCTGGAATGACTTCTTTCCCCTCTCAACTTGTATTGCTGTTTTTGTCTGTCATTTTAATATGGCAGTAATTCACAGATGCCATATGACATCTCTTGTAGTACCTTCAGGCAAACCTTTTAAATTATATGTTCACCTGTTGATGTATTGTTGTAGGAGAGAATAAGCCCCTCTATTGGTAATGTCTTACATAACACTTCTTAAAGCTTTCTTTCTGGTGGAATACTCAATAATACTGCTTTTAGTGCTTGTGCTAAGACCTATATGTATGTACACAGAACCTGTGTCTTGTAGAGATGCATTCCTTACTGTGAATGGACTGAACTTGACCCATAAAGATTTATAGTTAGCATACTTTAACTCTGGTCTTTTTTCTTAAGAGCTTTATTGATGTATAAGTCACATAGCATAAAATGCACTTTTTAAATGTATAATTGTTATGTATATATAAATATATATAAATGTATAAATGATTTTTGGTAAAGCTACAGTTATGCAACCATCACTGCAACCCAATTTTAGAACATTTCCATCACCCCAAAAAGATTCTTTATGCTCATCACTCTCCTTTCCCACGCCCAACCCCCGGCAACCACTAATCCACTTTCCGTCTCTCTAGATTTGCTTCTCTGGACTTTTCATAAAATAAATGGAATCTTGGGCCGGCCCGTGGCTCACTCGGTAGAGTGCGGTGCTGATAACACCAAGGCCCCGGGTTCGGATCCCACATAGGGATGGCCGGTTCGCTCACTGGCTGAGCGTGGTGCTGACAACACCAAGTCAAGGGTTAAGATCCCCTTACCGGTCATCTTTTAAAAAAAAAATAAAAATAAAAAAAATAAATGGAATCTTGTGGTATGTGGTCTTTTGCATCTGACATTCTCATAGTGTAATGTTTTGAGGTCCATCTGTGCTGCATCAGTGCTTCTTTTTTTATTGCCAAATAGTAGTCTATATGACCACATCACATTTTTCTTACCAGTTCACCTGTTAATGGACATTTGCATTGTTCCACTATTTGGCCGTTATAAATAATGTGCTATGAACATGGATATACACATCTTGGGTGGATGTATGTCTTCTTGTTCTTTAGGTAGATACCTAATAGTGGAGTTGATGGGTCATATGGTAAATGTATGTTAACTGAATCTAGTCTTTTAATACCCTAAATGTTTAATTACTAGCTTTGAATAAAGATATAAATAAGGCAGTGCAAGCATTTATGATACATTCAGGTCCTGAGAGTTTGACTTTGAATTAGTTGTTTGAGGAGTAGAACCCATTTTCTATTTGGGCATGTGTTTGTGTTCTTTCGCTGACTATGTAGCCATTGACTTAAAGGTTTAAAACCTTGAGTAGAGACAAAACTTAGCTAACGTCTCTAGAAAGCCATCTATTAGGATGTTAGTTGAAATTTTTTATATTCTTGGCAATTGTAATTGTTTGGAAGTTCCCTTAGTTTTAAATTGGAAGGGGCTTAATAAATTTAAATCTTATAAGTAAGTGTGAATTTTGCAAGCCTCTAATTTAGGTAATGAAGTCACCTAGTTAAAGTAGTAAATGTCTTTCTTGGTAGAGGTACAAATAGAACTCTAATTATTGAATGCACAAATTATTCTTTATTTACAAGATATTAGCCCTTGTCCTGGCCCTTTAAGTTAAAATTCGTTCTTGATTAAAAAATGGTGAAAATTAAAAATAATTAACATTCAAATACTAATCAGTGAAGACTACGAAATAGAAAGTTTTAAATAGTTTTGGGAATGGAAGTATAAAAAAAAGTCAAGTTCATGAATTTGCTAGCTCTTCCCTGACCTGTTCACTTACAGCAGTTGGGACTTGTCATTACAGGTTCACATCATGAAGCCTCACCTGTCTTTTTGCATGGGTTCTTTGGAAGCCAGGTTGTGATCTCAAATTGAAGGGTAGTTCTTGGTAGCACACTATTTATGGAAATGGAATAAGAAACTTCCACCTTCCTAAGGAACAGCAGGGGGTAGGTGATGGGAAGAACATGGGCTTTGGAATCCAAACATTTGGATCAGAATCCTTGCAGCTTATTAGCAGAGTGAGTTTGGGCTAATTATTTAACATCTCCAAGTCTTAGTTTCCTTATTTGTGACATGTAGATTGTACCATGCAGAGAATACAGTTATTGTAAGGATTAAATGAGATAAAGTATTAAAGCTCCTATTGGCGCAGAGTCTAGCATAGTAGCCTACGGTAAATATTAGTTCCTTTTAGCATAGTTAATAAACTGACATGGAACAGTCTATTTGATGCACACAGTCTGGGGGTGGCCAGGGGTGTGGTGTAAATAAAAAGAAGAATGTAGAACACAGTGATGGCAATGTGAGAATGAGTGTCTGTTTTTATTTTAGGAATTTACTGGGGCAGCAGTGTGGAGGATGGATTGGAGGGCACTAGATTGGTGACAGTGAAACCAGTGAAGACCCTTTAGTTAGTGATCCAGGTGAGAGATGATGCCAGACTCTAGTAGTTGTAGAGGGTATAGAGAGAAGTGGGTGGATTTTAGAGAATAGGAAGACAGGTAGGATCAGATTTGTGGGCAGTTAGAGGAGAAGGTGGTGCTGTCCTAACTTCTAGCTAGGATTTTGAGTTGGGTAACTGAGGCATCTGTTAACTAAGGTGGGAAGAGAGGCAGAGAGAGGAGTTCGGTTTTGGACATGTGAGTGTGTAGGCTTTGGAAGATCCAGGGGAAGGAGGAAGGAAGGGATGGGTTAAGGAGCAGCTTGGAGTTATCAGTGCTCAGAGGGTCTTGGTGGCTGAGATGGTTCAGGTAAAGTAGAAGGTGCCACAACAACACCTGTTGCTGGCTGCCATTTTTTCCTCCAAATTATGGAAAAGAGTCTGTCAAAGTATATTATTAAAATCCTTAACAGAGCTTTTTGTAAACATTACAGCCTGAAGCTTCTGTTTTCTTGTGGGGCAGTTCACCTAGTCTCAGCTATGCATGTCAAACCCAAGTTGGTTGTATCAGCCCCTTTTTCAGGCATTGCATTATTTAGAGCTTGTATTAGTCCATTTCTGTTGCTTATAACAAAATACCTGGAACTGGATAATTTAGAAAGAAAACAAGATATACTGCTTACAGTTTCAGAGGCTAGGAAGTCCAAAGTCTAGGGAACAGAGCTGGTGAATGTCTTGATGGTGGTGACAGTGATGGCAGGGTATCATATTGTGAAAAGGGCAGAGCAGAGAGAGAGACTCTCCTCTCTTCTTTTAAAGGCCTCAGAACCACGGCCTTGACCAGCATTTTCAATCCATTCACTATGGCACGGTCCTGCGATCCAACCACCTCTCCAAGGCTCCACCTTCTGATCACCGCAATAGGATTTCCCACCCTCCCAATATTCACAGTGGGGACCAAGTTTCCAATCACAAAACTTGGGGGACAAAATTCAACCCACTACAGAACTTAAATGGAATTTAAGAATTTCTCCGCTTGGGAGCCTTCCAGTCTCAGTTCTAAATGGTGTTGAGTACCCTTTTAACCTGCCAAATAGTTTTCTTATGTATGTATCAAATAGATCGTCATAAAACACAACATGTTCCACATATAAGAAACAAACACACTACTACCATGAATACCAGCAAACTCCACTAACAGAAATTTCTAGTACTCTGGAAGCTCCCTGTGTGCTTCTTTCCAATCCATCCCTATCCCTCAACTGTATCTTCAATTGCTTCCCCCCCCCCCACCATGTATTTGCTTTCTTTCTATTTTTACTTCATATGTTATATCAGTTTGCTGAGTTTTTTGTTAGCTTTTTATTATGGAAGATAGAAACTACAGTGTACTGCTTTTTTTTTTTTTTCCTGCAGTATTTTAAAATAAATCCCAGCCATCATTATTTCATCCACAAAAGTATGCATCGCTAATAAAGTATGTTGTTTTTTTTCCCCCCTGAACATGAACACAGTAAAACCACAGGGGCTAGTGCTTTAACCAAATATGTGTTGTGTGGGTCATTAGGGTGTCTTCCATTCTTATCAGGGAGAGTGCTAACCTCTGTTTTCATAGAAGGACTCTTTTAAAATTAATCTTATACATAAACATGGTATCATACTGTATGTATTCCACTGTCATTTTTTTTTCACTTGGGACTCTTTCTGAAGTTCATCCGTGTTGTGTGTAGCTGAAGTCAACTCATTTTGTGTGCAGTCTTGTGTGTGACTGTCCTACGGCTTATTTGTGAAATCCTTTGGACCTGTGGGTTGTTCCCAGGCTTTTTTCTTTTACAGACAGTGCAGTGAGTGTACTCGTGTATGTATGCAAGAGTTCCTCTAGGTCTAAATTGTTGTACTATATATTTCATATCTTACGTACCACTGCAAGTAAAAACCAGGGTGCTATACATACTCTTAACCAAGTGTTACAAAATAAGTAATACTCCACATCATTTATATTTTAGACTTGTGTTACTGAACTAGAAAACGTAAATTTAGCCTTGTTTTTTTAATGGTTAATTTTAACTATGTTTTCATTAATGCTAATATAGACTTTATTTTTAGAAGGTACTGCAGCATTTTAGGTCGGTGCTTTGTTTTTATCTTTTTGCTTTTTTTTTTTTTTTTTTTTTTTTTTTTTTTTTTTTTTTTTTTTTTTT
>NW_007727246.1:143797-166410 GCF_000696425.1 Galeopterus variegatus
GTGTCCGGCAACGGATCGCAACCCTCAGTGTCGCCCCCGTACCGGACCGGGACCGGCAACGGGATCGCAACCCTCGGTGTTGCTCCCGCGCCTCGCTCAGCCAGTGAGCGGGAACCGGTCTGTATGTGGGATCTGAACCCTCGGGCGGGAGCGCCGCCACGCTTCCCAAGCGGCGCACTATCCAGTGCGCCACCGGGCCGGCCCTATCTTTTTGCATTTTTAAAAAGCAATCAACCTAACCAAAGCAGTTATCGTCTTTTCTTTAAAAATCTTATTTCTTGCATTCCTGTTACAGCTTTCATTTGAACTATCTTGTTTTAACACTCCTCAAATTTGGCTTCTGCGACAGTATCTGCTGAATGTGTTTGGTCTTAATTTACAGAAATGAGGCAATTATCAGGACTGCTGTAGAGGCAAAAGTATGGTCTGGATTTTCAGAGTATTTGAGGTGCAATTGAGAGGACAGAATTCTCTTGTTAGCTTAAAGTTTGTGGGCTCCCCCTAGAAATATAGTTATGTTCATTAAAGTCTTGAGAATTGATATTCTTCTCTGCTCTATATTTAGCAATTGTCAGGAGAGTAACATATTAGGAGAATCCACCAAGCGTAATTGGTTACCCTATGTGGTGGAGAAATGCTTGGCCCTGTGGTCCCTGACTGTTGCACTTTGAGCTAACGTGCCCTTAGCTGCCTGGTACGTCCTTAGATGGAGACTCCCTCGCCCCCTCTCTGCAGTCCTAGTCCATGAATAGGAAACTCCTCCTTGCTCTTCTCACAATCCTTTATCCTCCTTGCTCTTAAAGAATAGGGCTCCTTAAAGCCTTCTCCCAAGTGTGGCTGTTCCCGCTCCCCCACGTCCCACAGCCTCCAGCTGAAGGTGGGTCAGCATCTCCTTTCCCTGGCACGTTGACAGCCATAGCCCCAGAGCCTTTCTCTTTGGAGACTGGCTACTGCTCTGCCCATTTCCCCTCGCTGTAGTGGTTTTCAAAAATCAGTCAGACACTCTGGCACTGCCCCAAGTCTTCCTCTCTACTCCTCACACCCATTATCTTAGGTGGCTCAGCCTCCACATGGACACCTAGTGCCTTGGGCTCGCATTTCCTTGAGCTCTGTTTTGTTCCAGTCATTGCCACCCAGGCTGTGGCACCTTCAGAGTGGGTGATTCAGATATCCAACTTCTTAACCTGCCCTCCTGTCCTGTCCTGCATGCTCTTTCCCGAGGGGCAGAAAGAGAATGAGGGCATGTGAGCCTGCTGGGGCAACACATCCCATTTCAGCTTTTTTACTCCTTCACAGCCAAAATTCTTAGAGACCGCCTGCATTTTCTGTCCCTCTCAACCTATTCCAGTTTGATTTCTACTCTTAAAACCACACTGTAACTCTTTCCTTGCCAAGGTCACCAGTGACTTACATAAAACTAAATGCGGAAACTACATTTCAGATATCGTAGTGATGATGAAGATAATAGCATTTATCAAACTCTGTTGCCTCATTTAGTCATCACCACGAGCCCATGAGGTGGGTTAAGAGAGATGAAGGGACCCAGGATGATACAAGAAGCAAATGGCAGTTTTATGTGGCCTCTTTAGGCTCAGCCAACCACTACTTTTCTTCCTTTTCATTGTTTTTGTCTGTAGCTTTGCAGTTAGAACTCTTTGGGTTCCTCATCATCTAGTCAGTTTTTAAATGTTCTGCAGGACTCAGTCTGGGCCCTGCTGTTTGCTGTAATTCCTCTGATTAACTGTGGCTCCCAGAATCGAGTGGTGCATCGCAGACATTAGCCCTCCAGCCCAGTCTCTCTTCCGTGCCATGGTCCCATGTGTCCAGCTCCCTGGAATGCTTCACAAGTAGCACCTCAAGTTTACCACGTCCAAAAGGAAGCTGCCCTCCCACAAATCTCAAGCCATGCTACTTGAAATTATAGAGTTTTTGTGAAAAACTAGTCCCAGGTTAGCTTCCAGGAAAAAAAAAAATTCTATGGCCAAGTAAGTTTGAGTAGGAAATGCTTTATACTGTATTTTTCTGATGGACATTTATAAGACATTCTTGTAGCAATCAGAGTATTTAACTTCACTGCAGCTAGTGTTTCCCAAATTCCCTTGATGTTCAGTTGATGTTGGAATTAGTGTTTAGTGGAAGACTGTTTTAAGAGCTCATGTTCAGGGGCACTTTCAGCAGGTGTGGATAAAACCGTGAATTACTAATATCATAGAGGATATGTTTTTCAGGGTTCTTGGAGGTCATTTAGAGTTCACACTTCTACTCAATGAAGGAATCTTACGCATCATCAATCTTGAGAAATAGACTGCTTGATTAGTTCACAGTTTGTATTGTTAGAAAGCTTGTTTAATATTGACTGTTGGCGTTCATCTCCCTTTGGAATAACAGTCTTTTCTGTGAGACAGGTCCTTAAACATACAACCTCCCTTCTTCTGTTAGACCTGTTTATTTATTTTTTTTATTTTTTGTCTTTTTCCGTGTCCGGCAACGGATCGCAACCCTCAGTGTCGCCCCCGTACCGGACTGGGACCGGCAACGGGATCGCAACCCTCGGTGTTGCTCCCGCGCCTCGCTCAGCCAGCGAGCGGGAACCGGTCTGTATGTGGGATCCGAACCCTCGGGCGGGAGCGCCGCCGCGCTTCCCAAGCGGCGCACTATCCAGTGCGCCACCGGGCCGGCCCTAGACCTGTTTATTTTGACTGCGTTACATTTCATTATCTTATCTTCCAAGGGTGAAATGAAAGTGAAGTGTAATGGAGGATGCACGCGTGTGTGTGTTGATAATCTCCACAGGCTTCGGGATCCAGTGGCTAGTGTGTGTAATGGGACAACTGGGGCTGCCATTGGTTCCTGTCCTTGACTGGTTGCATTTTGTGCCTTGGTTTCCTATCAAGAAAATAAGGTCTGCCTATCATCTCCTAGGGATTAGAGGGAGCTTGTGAACATAGTTTGAACCCCACACCCCCCAGACAACACTGAAGTTGCGAGGGGACCTTTGGCTACCTTAGTGTCAGTGGCTTTGCTTTGGGACAAATGGCGGATCTGCTGTACCAGAGTACTTTTGAAGACTACCTAATTTGCTGAGTAATACAGTATTTTGTTTTGTTGTTTGTTTTTTAATATCTGTAGGATATTAGGGGGACCTCCTAAGCTTTCTGGCTATGTGATGTGATTTATTAGGGAAATATTTTTACCCCTTAACTAAAAACCATTTGAACCACTCTCTGACTTTTATGAAGTCTGCTTCAGATTATTGATATTTTTGGATGGCCTGGTTATGAGATGGAGGGTATACAGTTTGTAAAGTGGTGTATATCTGAGCATTCAACTTTGACAGATAAGCTGTCTTTTGTGGGCACCTGCATTCTGTTTTATTGTTCTGTGCAGTTTTACAGTCAGTTCAGTTCACCAAAAACTTGAGTGGCACATAAGCAGATTAAGCATGTGCTCACTGACACTTCCCCACCTAAGCTGGCAACTCCATTTCCAAAGCCTTTCATATTCATTGGAGCAGCCTGGTGGATCTGGAGTGTATATGCCCACCCAGATGTTCCTTCAGGCTCCCAGTGTGTGGAGTATGGACTGCAGATGGCCTCCAGCTTTCGGTGCCTTCAGGATCTGCACTGCTGCCCAGTGGGCATGTGAAGGCCTGGCCTGCAGCCCTGAGTGAGCCACTCGGGCAGTACTTGTTACAGAGTCCCCTGCCAGATTGGTGCCAGCTACATCACAGTTCATCTCTCTGCTTATTCCTGCTTCCTCCCCTTCGCCTAAGGTATCCATCCCTCAGAAGCATCTTCCACCCAAGCCAGGTCTCAGTATCTGCTCCGGAGAGCCCGGCCTGGGACAAGTGGGTCTCCTGTTGCTGTGTCAGCATGTGGCCTGTTCTTAAAGACATTTTGTGTCTCCTTTTTTTTTTCTTTTTTGTCCTTTTTGAGACCGGCAGCACCGCGCTCAGCCAGTGAGCGCTGTGAGCCCACCGGTCATCCCTATATAGGATCTGAACCCGCCACGGGAGCGCTGCTGCGCTCCCAGCGCTGCACTCTCCCGAGTGCACCACGGGCTCGGCCCTTGTGTCTGCTTTTAATGTTTTCTCTTAGACTTACTTTTAGGTTTCTTCGCTGTATTAGTTATAAATGTTCTAAATATATAAGTGTGAGGCTCTCTAGGAGATAATAAAAATATAAGGTAAGGTGGTCTTTTTAAAATTTGCCAAGTTAAGTAGATAAGGACGTGTGAATTTTTGAGAACAATTGTGTATGAATTTTGGGTACTCAATGGGGACAACTAGATAAAAAGAGAATGGGTAGTTATAAAGAGAACAAGAAAGCATGTAACAGCAGGAATAAAAGATTTTGCTAATTTTTCAGCATATTCTGAACTTAAGTGGCAGAAAGATACGCACAGAACTGGACACAAAAAGTATATAATGAAGTAAACTTGACATTTTAACATGAAAATGATTTTTTTTTTCCTTTTTGTCTTTTTTCGTGTCCGGCAACGGATTGCAACCCTCAGTGTCGCGCCTGTACCGGACCGGGACCGGCAACGGGATCGCAAACCTCGGTGTTGCTCCCACACCTCGCTCAGCCAGTGAGCGGGAACCGGTCTGTATGTGGGATCCGAACCCTTGGCGGGAGCGCCACCACACTCCCAAGCGGCGCACTGTAGCAGTGCGCCACCGGGCCGGCCCCAACATGAAAATGATTTTAATCTCAGAGGTTATTAGCGAGTCTTGATATAGATTAAGATTCATAATTGGAATCAGAAAGATAATACAAAAAAGAAAGAATATGTAAGGAACATATTTGGGATGCTTGTGCTAAAATAGGAGAATGGAGGTATTGTAGGGAAAAATCCACATTGACCCTTTTATTTGGTATATTTCACCGTTGCTAGAGGATGAGTGATATCTTGACTTTATCCTTGAAACTGTTCTGATATTTGCGGTGTTTATCTTAGTTTTTTAGTAGTCAGGCTTTTTTTAAAAATGAGCTTTCTTAAATTTTAAAATATTTGAATAGATTTAATATTGGACTGATTTGTTTGCTCTTTAAATCTATCAACTCTTTTAATTGGAGTTGTTTGGGTTTCTTAGTTTAATAAATAGACAACAGACAATTGGTGAATTTGTTTTTCCTTATGACTCTTATAGTGGTTTCACAGTTTATTGCCACTTTAAAAATAAAAGAACCTAAAATTCAGACTAGATTATTGGGAAAATAATTGGCTTGAGAACCCAGAGGCCTGGCTTGTGGTCCTGCTACTTTCCAGCATTATAATCTTGACTAAGTTTGATTGCTTCTTTGAATCAGTTTCTTCATCTGGAAAAGACCAGAACTGTGTTCAAAGTTATCTTCTAATTTTTTGTGACTGTAATTTGCTCTTATGAACAAACGCTTTTGATACACAAATGCATGGTACATAACGTTTCCAGTTTACAAGTAAGTTATATACCAAAAATTTTTATGTATTAGCTTCTTAGAAAGAAGGATGCTTTATTACATAGCAGTAGTATTATGAAAGTAGATCATGTCTTTTGATTTACTGTTAATAGTAAGTACATTACCAGGGCCTAGGACAGTGTATGGCACATGGTAGTTTCCTACTGAATGTTTGCTAAATAAATATAAATGGTCACTAAAGTTCTGTAATTCTCATAAGTCTATTTAATCGCTATATTAAGACATATATGTTCACATTTGCAATGACCAGATATTATAAAATATTACTAAATGAAAAAGTGAAAAATAAATTTTAGCCTAAAATTCAGTGCTTGACATAAAAAGTTTAGAAGAAACAAGATAGAATTTTGTGGAACTTCTAAAGGGGGATTTTGAGCATATTCAAATGCTCAGTGATACTGGTATTTCATTATTTCTAAATCCTTTAAAAACTTCTAGTCTTTCAGTTCCTTAATTTATTCTTTCATTTATTCATGCAAAATAGTTATTGAGCTCTCTCCCGGACTGTGTACTAGGTTCTGAAGATAATACGGTGAGCAAACAGGATAGTCTCTGTGCCTGTGGACCTTTCACACCAGTGAAGGGAGGGAGTTACGTTAGAAAAACAAGCATGGGATTATGACCTTGGATAAATGCTAAGGGAAAGTCCCACATAATGGCAAACCTGAACAACTTCTGGGACTTGCTAGTAAGTCTCCCCTGAAGTGACATATGACTGGAAGACACGTTGATGAGGGGAGGAGCTTTCCAGGCAGACGCATGGTCTGTGGCTGCAGGCAAGGGGACGAAGGAGAAGTTTTGTAGGAGACGACAGGGGAGAGAGAAGAGGATCTGATCATGCCACAGGAAGGGTTTCCCTGCTTCACACTCACCCTTGGCTCCCTGTTGCTCTTAGCAGAGTCTGAAATGGCTGTCATCCTATGTCAAGAATGGATGGGTGGGAGGTATGGGAGTCCAGTTCACCTGCTGAAACAGTGGTCCAGGTAAGACATGACGATGATGGTGATCACTGGAAGGAGGAAATGGAGACCAGTGAATGGGTTCCAAGTGACCTTGAAAGTTAACTTCGGTAGCACGTGAATGTGAAAGACAGGGATGAGGCATGAGAACCATGCCCACGTCTCTGACATGTGGATACACGTGATGCTGCCACTTACTAAGATGGGCAGCACTGAGGGAGAATGGAGTCTGGGGGCACAGTAGAACGTTTTTCTCAGTTGCTGGTAGAAATTAGAAGAAAAGAAAAAGAAAAAGGAGTAAAAGAGCGTCTAGGTGGGTATGAGAAAGCATATTCAAGATAGAATTAATTGAACTGTGAGTTTGGGGAATTTAAGTGATAATTTCCCCTTAGGGGAAAATTAAATAAGTGATGGGAAAAGGGGAGTAGGTTTAAGTAGCTGATGCTATCAGTGGCACTGATTATTAAGTGGGAGTGTTGGTATGATCCTCCCAAGGTAGATGAAAAGCAGATTGAAACTGCTCATAGGGAACATTTGCAGAGTGGTTGCTGAGTTGGTAGTTTCTTAAAACTTGAGGGAATCCTTGTATAAGATATTTTTATGTTTTACATTTGAGCATCTCTATTTGAATGTATGAAATAAAATATTTTCAGGATCAGGAATGGTGTTGTGGTTTCATAAAATATTAAGCCTGTAGCTCAGATTATGAATATAAGAGATGATTTAGGTTTCAGTAGTTGAGATTTAATCTACAAGCATGACCTGCAAGGTCTATAATTGTGCCTTAGACTACACAGAGCTCCTTAAGGCTGTTGAGGATGCAGATGCACTGAATTACTTGACAAGGTAACTCAAACTTGGATTTGCAGGCGTTATAACCTAGGCTTATTGTTCCAGATCACATTTATTTCCCAACGACGTTTATTTTATGAAGCCATTAAAATAATTCAGTGTTTCTTGATTTGCACTGGAAATACTTGTTTAAAACCTCCATATTATGATGTGATGTACATAAACAGTCCTTCAAGTATGTGTCTAATATATTGCACACTGAGAAGTACCAATTTAATACAGTATGGAATACCTAAGGTTCTTTACTTATGGGTCCAAGAAGCATTAGAATTGTATTTTGCAGTAGCTTCGTACACATAGAAATAATAGCCATTTCCATTATTTTATATACATTATTTTATTTAAACTTTATTCAAACAACCTTTTCAGGAAAGTGATTTGCCCCCATTTTGCAGACTAAGATATTGAGGTTTAGAGAAGTTGAGTGATCTTGCCCCAGACCACATACTTACATAGTAGGTGTGGAGCTGAGCTTCAAACCCAGGTCTCTCTGAATTCAGGGTATATTTAAAATTTTGATAATTCTTGCCAAATTCCCTTTTAAAAAGGGAGTGCCCATTTCCCTTCATCTTCAGCCTCATCAACATTTGCATTCTTGCTAAGTGAAAAATTAATAAAATGTGCAGATACCTACTGAGGTTGAATGTTTTTTCCTGTTTATTAGCTGTTTGTGTTTCTTTCTTGGAATTTCCCAAGCATATCCTTTGCCCTTTTTTCTTTGAATTTGTCCTTTTAATTGTTATATAGGCCAAGTGGTACATTTCAAGTTTTGATAACTTTAGAAGTCAAAGAAAGGAAACAGTTGTGCTTATGCAAAATTTTACCCAGCTTTTCTCATGAGAGCTAAGAGTCAATGATTTTGAACAAGATATCTATGTAAGCATATGTCACCATGCAGATCATATAATATGAGTGTGTTTCCACATAGAAAGAGAAATAACTTCTGGATTACAGTGGTACCTGCTAATGCCTACAGATTGAAGATTTCCATCAGTGTGTGTTACTCCAGTACCCACCCCAGGATGTTAGAAAGGATTAATTCCCTCTGTTTCTTCTTCAGGTTTGCCTGCAATGAGATTTCATTTTCTGCATTTAAAGGACATCCTTTTCTGAGCTGCTGTGAATAAATTTGGAATGATACTGTATATTTTCATCTAATGGAGAATTAGCTGTATTTTGAATAAGGATTGCTGCACTGGACGACTTCAGAACATTACTCACAATGTCATCAAACAGGAGTCAGAATCCCCATGGACTGAAGCAGATTGGCCTTGACCAGATCTGGGACGACCTCAGAGCTGGAATCCAGCAAGTGTATACCAGACAGAGTATGGCGAAGTCCAGATACATGGAACTCTACACGTATCCTCCTGCTTGAACTGAGATAATCTGCTTTAGAACTTTGATACTTACTGGTAGGATCTATGAATTATTAGAAATTTTACATCATGTTTTCTCTTCTCAGTTCATCCTGAAATGTAGTCACAGAATTCATTTTTAGCTTTAAGTTTTCTGAATAGAGCTACTGTTTTTCGGTTTTTTGAACAGAGGTAATAAAATTGGCTATTTAGTAGTCTAATGCAGTGCTGGTCAGTACAGTAGCCACTAGTCACATGTATCTGTTTACATTTAAAATAATTTAAAAATTCAGTTCCTTAGTTACAGTAGCCATATTTCAAGGGCTTAATAGTCAGATAATAGAATATTTCTATTACTGTGGAAAGATCCATTGGACAGCACTGGTCTAAAGCAGGGGATCATTTGTTTAAATGTTGTCCATTTGTTTATATATTGTCTACAGCTGCTTTCATGTTACTCGGACGGAGTTGAGTAGTTCTGTCAGAAACAATCTTGTCCACAAAGCCTAAAATATTTGCTATCTGGCCCTTTACATAAGAAGTTTGTTGACCTGATCTAACAGGATAGCACAGAGAACAGAAGTTTAACTGTTCTGGTCCTGTTTTACAAATATGGTATTTAAAAAGTATCTCCCTCATTTGTCATGTGGCCTGCCATGTGTGCGAGGGACGGTGCCGCGTGCTGCAAAGGTCATGAGGGTGTAAAAGACATGGCCCTACTCTTCCATACCCAGTAATGTGCTGTTCACCTTTGTAGAGTTTTTTGGTTCTGTGCAAATATAAAATTGGAACTAGAGCTAAGCCAACTCAGTAGTGAGCAGGTTGCTGCAGATTCTAGGATTTCAAAGTTCAATGGAGATTTAAGTTTAAATCTTTAGTATGTATCTGTAATTATCAAACTAGGTTATGTGATATTGTAGTGTTCCCTCAAATATGTTAGCATCTTAAAATCCTTAAAAAGAATTTAAACATTGATTTAGATGGATATGAAGCTGTCTATTTCTTTTTTTTTTTTTTCCTTTTTTGTCTTTTTTCGTGACTGGCAACGGATCGCAACCCTCAGTGTCACACCCGTACCGGACCGGGACCAGCAACAGGATCGCAACCCTCGGTGTTGCCCCCGCACCTTGCTCAGCCAGTGAGCGGCCGGTCTGTATGTGGGATCTGAACCCTCGGTGGGAGCGCTGCCGCACTTCCCAAGCGGCGCACTGTAGCAGTGTGCCACCGGGCCGGCCCTGAAGCTGTCTATTTCTAAATTAACTTACAATTTATTGTATGTATGTACACATATTCATATATGTACTCATATATACTTACATGTAGAACACTTTTCTAAAAACAGCTTTATTAAGATAATTCACATACCATAAAATTCACCCTTTTTAGTCTACGGTGTAATGGTTTTCAGTATATTTATAGAATTTTGCAACAATCACCACTATCTAATTTTAGAACATTTTCATCATCTCAAAAAGACACCCTTGTACCCATTTCCAGTCACTCCCCATGCTCCCCTTCCTCTAGTCTCTGGCACCCACCAATCTACTCTCTATCTGTATGAATTTGCCTATTCTGGACATTTCATAGAAATGTAAGCATGTGGCCTTTGTGTCTGGTTTCTTTCACTTAGCATAATGTTTTCAGGCTTTATCTTTGTTGTAGCATATATCAGTATTTCATTCCTTTTTGTGACTGAAATGTATGGAAATTCTGCATTTTGTTTATCCATTCATCAGCAGTGGACTTTTAGGTTATTTCCACTTTTTGGCTATTATGAATACTATTATGAACTTGGTGTAGAAGTTTTTGGATGGCTGTGTTTTCTGTTCTCTTGGGTATATATGTAAAGAGTGGAATTGCTGAGTCATTGGATGTGTACAGCGCTTCTAAGGAAGATGGAGTCCTTGCCAAGTGAGAGGATATTACTCTACCTAACAGGGCTCTTCTGGCTTGCTAGGTATGACATTTTTTTTTTTTTTTTTTTTTTTCTTTTGTCTTTTTCCGTGTCCGGCAACGGATCGCAACCCTCAGTGTTGCCCCCGTACCGGACCGGGGACCGGCAACGGGATTGCAACCCTCGGTGTCGCTCCCGTGCCTCGCTCAGCCAGTGAGCGGGAACCGGTCTGTATGTGGGATCCGAACCCTCGGGCGGGAGCGCCGCTGCGCTTCCCAAGCGGCGCACTTATCCAGTGCGCCACCGGGCCAGCCCGCTAGGTATGACATTTTTTAAAAAATTCTTGTAAGTAATAGAGCTGAAGATGGTGATTCACAGTGGCAAGGCAGGACACTTGGTTGGATTTCTAGCATGCGGAAAAATAGGAGAGCACAACTGTGGAGACCAGGGACATTTCACTGTTGCTTGGTCTCTGGGGAATTTCTTAATATGTCATTTTTCATCTTTAACTAGATCAGATCAATTCTTTGTCTTTTTGCTTGTAGGACTGAGAAAGTAGGGATTTTGTATGATTGCAGAAACTACTGAATTCTTTTAATGTACAAGTAATTACTTGTAATTTGTAGTTCTGGTATCTACAACTTCAGTTTTTTTTAGGACTGCCACTCTTAAATTGGGTATTCTTTTCCTTCCAGTATTGTCTGAGAAGATAATAGATTCATGTATTTGAGTCTAAAATATTTTAATTCTTTAGACATTACTTACAAACTGATAATTCCAGTTTGAGCCCTGTGTGTCAGGCATTGTGCTGGGAGCCATCCACGTCTTACCTAGGGCACATCTCACCTGAGGGTTGATGGTAGTGGTCTTTTACTATGGATGTTGCAAACCAGATGTCCAAAAGCTCAAGTCATTTGCTTCCCTGTTACAGCAACCAGTATGGTAAGAGATGGTGCCAGTCCTAAAATTCTCAGTAGTCTGCACTTAGAAACTGCCTTCAGCCATTGTACTGCTTTGCACAATTATATCTGAATGAATCACGTTTCTATATTTTCCTTTTGAAGTTACAAAGAAAAGTGTTTTCAACTTTTAATATATTAACTTTTAGAATACAGGTAAAATAGCAGAATGTATACTTGTATTCATTAATTATTGAAAATCATAAAATTGTACTCCTTCACTTTTCATGTACATTTTTACTACCAGTGTTATTGTGATAACTAGAAGAACTTTGAGTCACCTGACATTTTCTAGAGCACAGCCTCAGTTTCATGTAAGTCATTTAAGATTTGGTACTTTCTGAAACTCCTGTATATGTTGCCATTACTGCAGTTTTATCCCAGCCCCAGGTTGCATAACAGAACAGTGTTTTAAGAAGTTTTCTCTTACTGGTATGTATTCGATCTCCCACACAACCACTTACTTGCATTTTGAAATAACCTTCTAAAGTCTTGTCCACAGTGACATCTAACACTTGTAGTTGTGAGGTCGTGTTTCAGGTTGGTGGGTGCTTCAGATCTGGGGAAGAAGGAGCTAGTGGTGCATCTCACTATTCTAGTATCACAATTCTAAATCAGACATGCCTCATCAGCTGTTGATGAAGGAAATGGGTTAGAACCGAACACTGGCTGAGAGAAAAAGGAGGGATCCGTTTTCTTCCCATAACTCTGGCTAGTAACTGACAGCTAGGTTTTTACCCTTTGTCTATCCCGGAGAAGCATATATGAGTGTTTTCTAGAGAAAGAGACCTACTTACGCAGGTAAAACAAATATTCTTAGAGCCTTTGGAACTCTGGCATTTGTGGTTGCTGTAACAGGAAGGTGGGTTTTTATACAGTATAAATGTTTTTTGTGATTTTTCAACTCAAAATGGCAAAAGAGAGAAGAGAATTTTGAGAAGGCAAAAACAAAATGCCTAGAACATCTATAGACAGAAGGGTCTAGTTCAGTTAACTTGATTTCAATCACTTCTCAAAGGGTTCGTTTTCCTTCTAAAGTTTTAGCCTTAAGTCCTTGCTCCTCACTGTGTGTCTGTTCAGTGCTTCTGACCATTGGCTTTGTTTTCTGTGATGTCTTACATACATGTAGGACATGGATGTAGGACAACAACTTTTTTTTTTGGCAGTAAAATACAGGAGTACATTATGTAGGAGTACTGGATGTAGGTAGGTAAATAGTAGGTGTCCTTCCTTTTGAACTTTTGAAATAGGTGATGAAGTTTCTTATTCAATTTATTGACATTGTATTTCAGAGCCATTGTGTTTGGCTCAGAAAACTACATGGGTCCTGGCTAGTGGAGAGGTATTTCAGGAGGTGCAGTGAAGTGTGGGGGTCCACCCTGGCTAATCTGGGTGTCAGGTCATCTGTTGGAGGTTATTGTTCATTTTTTCTGGGCCTCAGACCTACCTCATTTCTGCAGTCATCATGCCCCTCAGATCTATAATTTTAGCTTCCCGTGGAATCACTTTTATTCTTTTATTTTTTGACAGCTGGCTGGTGTGGGGATCTGACCCTTGATCTTGGTGTTATAATACTGTACTCTAACCAACTGAGCAAATCAGTTTAAATGTCCATGTTGATGTCCTTTTTTTTTTTTTTTTCCCCTCTCTCTGCCTGGATAAATTCTCATTAACTTTGAAGTTTCTGTTTTTCTCCCTGTAGTGGTATGAACTAAATTACTTTGTTCTGTTTTCTTAGCTTGTTTTTTCCAAAGTCCTTTTTTCCTCCACCAGGGCCATAAGGATTTCATTGATATTTCCTAGTGTTAGCTGTCTACCTCTCAGTAAGTCATAATATAAGCACATTCAGGATTCACATTAAATCCTCTGTTCTCCTTTTCTGTGATACGATTCATAATCACTGAGGGTGGGGGCACTTTTTCACCCAGTGTCAGTCTGCTGAGCTCTTGGTAGCCTGAAGCATATGCTTTGCAGGAACAACATGCCAGGACATGCTGGTCCCTGCTGCTGCTCAGCACTTGCCAGTTGTGCAGTCATGTCATGACGGCCTCTGCCTCACTTCTTAGATCTATGCGCATTGCCCTTTGCCTTTTCTTCTAGAAGCTGTGGGTGCAAGGGAAGTATTCCAGGTGGCAGCCTTCCTACTTTGTCTGCCTTTTGCAAAATTTTCTCCTTTATAGAAAATCAAAATCTCATAGAAAAGCAGATCAAACAGAAGGAATAGCAAATTTGTTTTCAAAATTAACAGTGATCCATGTCCATTTTCAGAATAACCATGTAATCTAACAATTGTACATTCCATCTTGCACTCTGTACACTATATATACAAGTTGTAGCATTACTCTGATTTTGCTCACCTAATGAGCATAGTTTACGTGAGAATACTTTACATGAAATGAACCTAAACACAAAACTTTTTCATATTCTTTCAAATGTAACATTCTCATTTATCTGTACTTTTAGAATAAGGCTCTAAAGGACATACGTGGTTTGCAGAAAGAAGAAATGCAAATAGTCAGCACATGAAAAATATTCAAACTCATAACTGTGAAAGAAATGAAGAATTAAAACCGGAAGTTTTTTAATCGATCAGGTTGAAAACAGTTTTTAAAAAAAAAATGATTATAGCCAGTGTTGATAAGAAGAAGAGGCCAGGCTCCTGCAGTGCAGATGGAAGTGTTAGTTTGCTGTGATCTTTCTGGAAAGAAATTTAGAAATATATTTTTAAAGACAAAAATGTACTTTATCCCAGTGATTTATTTATTAGCTTTTAAGTCTATACTAAGGAAATAGATGTATTCAAATTGTATGTGCTTATGGCTCTTCAGCATATTTTAATAGGAAACAAAAACAACCTCAATCTCTAACACTAAAGATTGCTATAATTATAAACAGCCATTAAAAATATAATGAAGACTATTCATTAACATGGAATAATGTTCATAATATATTGCTGAGGGAAAGTGGTCTGTGAACTGTGAGATCCCAGTGTACCTCCCTGCTTTTGAAAAGTTTATACACATCGTGTTGAAAGTGGCAGTACCCAGATATTGGGCTTTTTTTTTTTTTTTTTAAATAAGATGATTTTTTTTTTAAATGCTCTTCTGTACTTTTTAGATTATCAATATAGAGCATGCATTTAAAAATAGTTTGTTTTCCCCATGCAAATAAAAATCCTAGTTATATTCACTTGCAAAATTCTCACTGCCTTTCACTTGTTGACCTATCTCACTGCCTTTCACTTGTTGACCTAGTACTTTAAAATAGTTTTTAGGATTGAGAAATTATATCTATCTTAGAGTGAGAACCCATAAAAATTATCATATTGCATTAATTGTCTCAAAGCGTTTTTTAGTTTTATCAGTGTAAATATGGTATGTTTAGCTTTTTTTCCCTTAATTTGATTCATGATGTAAATATTCAAAGCACTTTTTGAACTTTTTTTTTTTTCCCTCCCTTTTTTGTCTTTTTTTTTCATGTCCGGCAATGGATCGCAACCCTCAGTGTCACGCCCGTACCGGACCGGGACCGGCAACGGGATGGCAACCCTCGGTGTTGCACCCCACCTTGCTCAGCCAGTGAGCAGGAACCGGTCTGTGCACCACCGGGCTGGCCCCATTGAACATTTTAAAACATTTTATAGTTCATTACAATCAATTGCAAGTAGTCTTTGCTTTTGAGGTATGCTAGTAGATTGGAATTTATTTTCTTTGAGATATTCCTTTTCAGAAATGCACATAACCACAGATTGGGGAGAATTTTATTCTTTTGCAACTTTACAGAATGGCATGTGGGCTGCTGGTTTTGCCATTTTGTACAGGTGGGACATTTGTTGACATGCGAAGATAGGAAATATTTTTAATATAATTTTTAGTGCAGACTGTTTCTGAATAATTTTAATAAAAGTTAATTATTTAAATTTCCACGTCTTGGGCTGGCCCGGTGGCCGCTGAGGGTTGGGATCCCATATAGAGACCAGTCCGCTCACTGGTTGAGCGCGGTGTGGGCGCAACACTGAGGGTTGTGATCCCGTTGCCAGTCACGAAAAAAGACAAAAGGGAAAAAAATAAATAAATAAATAAATTTCAACGTCTTAAGTTGCAGTTGGGAAAGAAGTGGTAGTAGAAAATGGTTCTGTTCTGTTTAGTTTTGCTTCTTTAATCGAATTGGCTTTTCTTCTAGAAAATGAAAATGGTTGGAATTTGGTAATAACTAAAATTAGAGAATTGATTTCCTGGATGCATTTACTTCAGAAGTAGGCATGGTGCTGCGGGGTAACAGACATTTGAGTCATCTGCCCATCCCTAGAGCATTTGCAGTATGTTGAGACGTAGCACTGCATCCCCCTCTGCTCACTTTGTGTCACAGCTGGCTGTGTGCAGGCCACACCGCAGCAGGTGGTGAGCTTCGTGGAGGTTGTATTGGAGAGCCCTGGCCATGCTGGGCCTGGCACAGGGCGGGGTCTCAGTGAGGGTCTGCTTAAAGGCGAATCTCTGGCTTTGCCTTAGACAGCTTCGTGACTGACAGGACCCTTTCACAGCGACCTGTACCCTACCAGTCAGGAAAAAGCATGCCTCGGCAAATGATAAACCATTTCTAGGAGGACAGAAGAGTTGTAAGGCCTGTTTTGGAGGCTGAAACAGGCTTGGTTCTTTAACATCATCCACCACAGGGCTTTATACCATGTCCTTCCTGCCTGCAGTAGGAGACCTGGGCACAAAGGAGGGAGAGATCCCACATGTCTGCTTAGATTCTCGCCTGCTTTCTTGCCAAAGAAACTCTCCCAGGGGACCTGTGGAAAAGAACCCGAAAGTTTTAAACGTCAAATGTATGAGTTTGTCAGACTCTACGGCTGCCTTGTTTAATATAAAACAAATAACCCGTTGTCTGCGGAAGCTTCTATCTTACTGCCTTTTAGATTTTTAGTTTATTTTTATCTCCAAAGTTTTTTATTCTCTTATTTCTTCTTACTTTCTATATTTAACTTTTCCTTACATTCTATTTTTAATTTTTTTGCTTTAAGAATAACTTTAGATATGACCATTTTCTTGTAAATCTTAGTCATATTTATGTAGCTTTAATACTGATTATCTAAAGTGATTTATAAACACTTAATGTGTGCACATGTTGGGACAGCAGGTGGTAAGTGTAGTCTCAGTGAGGGAAGCAGAAGTTGGAAGACTCGTGCTCTGTGGTTCCCACACAGGGGGGGCCCTTCAGTGCTCATTCTTCAGGAAGAAACCACACCAGTAACTCAGGAATACATCCATTTATTTATTTTTGTCCTTTTTGAGACCGGCCGCACCACGCTCAGCCAGTGAGCGCTGTGAGTGCACCAGCCATCCCTATCTAGGATCCGAAGCCACGGCGGGAGCGCTGCTGCACTCCCAGTGCTGCACTCTCCCGAGTGCGCCACGGGCTCGGCCCGGAATACATCCATTTAAAAGTGCTTCCGTGGACGTGGCTGGTCTTCCCTTTCCAGATGTATCATTCACTTGAATTATTCCAGTGGTGCTTTTTCCTCGGTCCTCACAGCAGTGAGATGTGAGGAAAAGCTCGGTCCGCTGGATAGATCTCTCTCAGGCAGCTTCTGATATACAGTAAGAATTTGCTTTTTTCCTTTCTGATAACATTTCCCCATATAGTTTAGTCAATTTAAAGCTAAGATAAAAATAATGCAGAGTGAAGATTGTGTGTCATCAGAGCTATGTAAGATGAGCTTTGGTTCTTGCCTTTCTGCTGAGTCAGCCTGGAGTCAAAGCACAGTTGATCCTGTTCTTTTGTCAAGGGTGGTTCATGCCCCATCAAAAGTCTACACCTGTTAGACCATCTGTGTCAGCTGTGTGTCCGTTGAGCTCCTTTTCATATGCTAGTTGACCATTTGTATATCTTTTTTTGTAAAGTGTCTAAGTCTTTTTGCCTCTTCCATTTTTGGAATATTTTACTTTTTATTATTTAGTTGTCGGAGTTCTGGGATACCAGCGTTTTGTCATTAATTTGTCAGGTTTTGTTAATATTTTCTCAAAGCCTGAGGCTTGCTAATCTTTTTTTTTTTTTTTTTTTTTTTTGTATGCTAGTTGACCATTTGTATATCTTTTTTTGTAAAGTGTCTAAGTCTTTTTGCCTCTTCCATTTTTGGAATATTTTACTTTTTATTATTTAGTTGTCGGAGTTCTGGGATACCAGCGTTTTGTCATTAATTTGTCAGGTTTTGTTAATATTTTCTCAAAGCCTGAGGCTTGCTAATCTTTTTTTTTTTTTTTTTTTCCTTTGGCGGTGAAGGAACTCGTTTATTGGTGGAGGAAATTCTGGCCTCGTCTTTGCAGAAGCCGGCAAGATTGTTGCCCTGGAAAGTCCTAGGATAGGAAGGGGTAAATGGAGAGGCCAGGGCTGAAGCCATGTGGGAAGGGGCCTCTCATGCCTGAGGTCATTCCCGGTGTTAGCCGTGTTGCCCTCAGGGAGCTAATCACTTTTTTTAGTGTTGTCTTTGGGTCAGCAGATGTTTTTTATTTTGAGGAAGCCTGATTTATTCGTTTTACTTTTCTTCTACAGTATCGTCTTCTGCGACCTAAGCAACCTGTGCCTAGATCACAAAGATATCCAGTGTTTTCCTCTTAAAGCTTTATGGTTTTGGCTTTTTCATTTAGATCCATTATCCATCTGGAATTAACTTTTGTGTATGGTGTGAGGTAAGGCTTGAGATTAATTTTTCCCCCATGTAGATATACAATTATTCCAGTGTCGTTTGTGGAAAAAAACTTACCTTCAATCTTCAGTGGGTTGCTTTGGTAACTTTTGTTAAAATTAAATGACAATAGAAGTATGGTTCTATTTGTAGGATTCTGTTTCATTGATACATTGTCAAGGAATGGCACGTTATTTAATTTGATTTGTTTATTAAATATTTTTTGCATCTGTGTTCATGTGGGATATTAGTGTTTTTATTTTTTGTAAAATTTTCGTTACTGTAACATTATGAAAACTCTTGAAGTCAGGTGGTATAAGTCTTTCAACTTTGTTCTTTGTTCTTTTTTCTCCAAAGATTATTTTGACTATTCTGGGCCCTTTGCATTTCTCTGTACATTTAATATTCATCTTAGTCAATTTCTGCCCTAAAAATTGCTAGGATTATGATTGGAATTGTGTTGAGTTTTTAAAAAATAATGACTTTATTGGGATGTAGTTCACATGGCATGAAGTGCACCCATTCAGAATGTACATTTCAATAGTTTTTAATATATTCACAGACATGTCTGACCATCATCACATTCAATTTTAGAACATTTTCGTCGTCTCAAAAGGAAACCCTGTATCCTTTAGCTGTCAGTCCCTACTGCCCCCACCGCCTACTAATTTACCTTCTGTCTCTATAAATTTGCCTATTCTGAACACTTCATATAAATATTATCATATAATATGTGGAGTTATGGACTGAATTGTGTCCTCCCACAAATTCATATGTTGAGGCCCTAACCCCAGTGTGATGGTATCTGGATGTGGGGTCTTTGGGGAAATAATTAAATGAGGTCACGAGGGTACGGTCTTAATCTGATAAGATTGGTGTCCTTGTAAGAAGAGGAAAAGACACCAGAGAACTCTCCCCACGTGCATACAGAGGAAAGTCCATGTGAGGACACAGCAAGAAGGTGGCCATCTGCAAGCCACAAAGAGAGCCTCTACCAGAAACCAACCCTTGATGGCACCTTGATCTTGAAGTTCTACCATCCAGAACTATGGGAAAATAAATTCCTGTTGTTTAAGCCATCCAGTCTGTGGTGTTTTGTTATGGCAGCCTGAGCAGACTAATACATGTGGTCTTTTGTGACTGGCTTTCTTCCACTTAGCGTAATGTTTTCAGAGTTCTTCCATGTAGTAAATATGAGAGTAGTTCAATAAGTGTGGAAAAATGGAATTAAAAGACAATGAGAATCTTTGAAGTATCCTTGTATCAGTACTTCCTTTTTTTATGGTAAAATAATATTCTGTTTTATAGATAATACCACACTTTGTTTATCTGTTCCTTAGTTGATGGGCATTTGAGTTGTTTTTGCCTCTTGGCTATTATGAACAGTACTGCTGGAAACATTTGTGTACAAGTTTCTGTGGAGACATGTTTTCATCTCTCTTGCACAAGTAACTAGGAGTGTAATTTCTGGGTCAGCTGGTATTTGGAGGTGGGGTCTTTGGGGGAATAATTGAAGTTAAGTGAGGTCATGAGGGTGGGTAGGGCCTTAATCTGGTAAGATTGGTGTCCTTGTAAGAAGAGGAAGAGACACCAGTTTCACTGTGTTTAACCATTTGCAGGACTGTCAGACTATTTTCCAAAGTGGCTGCGTCCTTCTACTTTTCTGCCAGCAATGTATGAGGGCTCCAAGTTTCCACATCCTGGCTGACACTTGTTATTTTCTGACTTTGATTCTAGCCGTCCTAGTGGGTGTTTCCTGACTTTGATTCTAGCCGTCATAGTGGGTGTGAAGTAGTAGCATCTCACGTAGCATCCCACCATGGCTTTGATTTGCATTTCCTTAGTGACTGATGATGTCTATCATCTTTTCATGTGTTTATTGGCCATTATTGTTTCTTTCTGAGAGAAATGACTATTAAGATCCTTTTGCCCATTTTTTAATGGGGTCGTCTTTTTTATTATTGAATAGTATGAGTTCTTTATATATTCTAGGGACAAATCCCTTATCAGTTATATGACTTAGGATATATTCTCCCATTTGGTGGGTTGTCTTATTACTTTCTTGATGGTGTTCTTTGACATACAGAAGTTTTAAATTTTGACCAAGTCCAATTCATGTATTTTCTTTCCTTTGGTTACTTATACTTTTGCTGTCATCTGGGAATTCCTTGTCAATTCTGAGGTTAAAAAGATTTACTCTTATGTTTTCTTCTAAGAGTTTTATAGTTTTAGCTCTTGCATTTAGGTCTTTGATCTGTTTTGAGTTAATTTTTGTATATGTTGTGAGGTAAGAGTCCAACTTAATTTATTAGCATGTGACCATCTAGTTGTCCCAGCATATTTATTGAAAAGAACTTTTTTTTTTTCCTTTTTGTCTTTTTTTGTGACCGGCAATGGATCGCAACCCTCAGTGTCGCGCCCGCGGCAACGGGATCGCAACCCTTGGTGTTGCCCCCGCACCTCGCTCAGCCAGTGAGCGGCCGGTCTGTATGTGGGATCCGAACCCTCGGCGGGAGCACTGCCACACTTCCAAGCGGCGCACTGTAGCAGTGCGCCACCGGGCCGGCCCCGAAAAGAACTTTTTTTCCCTCCGTTCAATGGTCTTGACACGCTTGCCAAATATCAGTTGTCCATAGACACATGAATTTATTTCTGGATCCTCAATTCTGTTCCATTCATTTATCCTATGCCAGTACCTTGCTGTCTTAATTATTGTGGTTTTGTAGCAAGTTTTGAAGTTGTGATGTATGAGTCCTCTAACTTTGTTCTTTTTGAAGATTGTTTTGGCTCTTTTGGGTCTCCTGAAATTCCATATGAATTTTAGAATCTGCTTGTCACTTCCTACAGTGAAGCCAACTGGGATTCTGACAGGATTGATCTGTAGATCAATTTGGACAGTATTGCCATTCTAATAATACTAAGCCTTCCTACCTTCTTCTTTTATGTAGGTATTTGAAGGTGCAGATTTTCTTATAAGGATTTTTAGCTTCATTCCACAAATTTTGATGTGCTGTATTTCTATTTTTATTATTTAGTTCAAAACATTTTATAATTTTCCTTCTTATTTCTTCTTTGACCCTTAGATTATGTAGAAATGTATTGTTTAGAAATATGTATTTGGGGTTTTCCTGGGTAACTCATTATTGCTGATTTTTAAATTTAATTCCGTTTTGGTTAGAGAACAGTATGATTTTGGTCCTTTTACATGTATCAAGACTTGTTTAATGGCACAGAAAATGTCTTATCTTGGCAAATGTACGATGTACTCTTGAAGAGAATGTGGATTCTGCAGTTGGCGGGTGTAGACAGTGGTGTGCTTGAGCTGGGGTGTGCCAGCTGATGGGACATGGTTGTGCACATTTCTCTCAACTCCCCATTCAGTAATGTCCTGTTGGGAGCTTGCCATCTGTTGGGGCGAGAATTAAGCCATGGACAGCTGCAAAAGCTACTAGTCAGGGCTTTTTTCCTTTACTACTTTCAGAGAGCCGGTTTACCAGCATACTGCTGGATGTAAAATGTTATTACTATCCATTACGTGGAGGTTATTGATAGTGTTATCAGATCATCTGTATCTTGATTGATTTTTTTTTTTTCCTCCTTTGGTCGAGTTACTGAGAGAGGGATGTTAAAATCTTATCCTGTCATTGTCAGCTTGTCTCCTTCTCCCTTTAATTCTGTCAGATTTTGTTTCATGTATTTTGAAACTCTGTTATTAGGAAAATATACATTTATGATTATGTCTTTTTAATAAATTGACGCCTGTTGTTATGAAGTTTCCCTCTTTTTCTCTGGTAATATTTTGTTGTCTGATAATTATAGCCTCTTCAGCTGTCTTATTATACCTAGTGTTTGTCTGATAATCTTTTTCCATTAATTTACTTTTAACTTATATGTGTCTTTATATTTAAATTTAAATTGTGTCTTTTGTGTCAGGATACACAGTGGTCTTCCTGTTTTGATTGCAGTTTATGCCCAGTGACATTTATAATTATTCATAGGTTGATTTTAGATCTACCATTTTATTATTTTTTTCTCCCCTTTAAAAAATTTTTTTAATTCCTGTTTTCCTCCCTTCTTTTAGATTAGTTGAAGTCTTAAAAAATTCCATTTTAATATATTGGCCTTTTATCTATACCTCTGCAACACGTGTGTGTGTGTGTGTGTTTGTGTGTGTGAGAGAGAGAGAGAGAGATTGCTCTAAGGATTATAGTATACATTTTGTTTTTCTTTCTTAATATACTACTTAGAATTAATATATGACATCACAGAAAATGTAGAAACATTGTAATTGTATAGTTCCATTTACTGCTCCCACCCCTCCCCTTTATATTACATCTACATGTTTTAAAACCCACTAGACAGTATTATTAAATGGTTTAAGCCAACCTTTTTTTTTTTTTTTTTTTTTTTTTTTTTTTTTTTTTTTTTTTTTTCCGTGTCCGGC